>NC_081421.1:10359203-10549203 GCF_949786415.1 Peromyscus eremicus
TTTTAATTTATCTCAGTTTGAAAATTAGATTTACTCAAAGGAAAAATAAATCTTAGATAATCTGTCTACATTTCTCCAGGTAATTTTATAACTGAAGGCCAGGTTTCCTACAAAATAAACCACATACCCTCCCATAAGAACTGGAGGGTAGAACACTATCTTCCCCAGTGATTATATTTAAAGAGATGGATCCTAGATCTTTGAAGGATGACCGTAGACTGTAATTTGTGTAAGAATCATTAAAAAAAAAAAAAAAACAACTTACATGTCAAGCCATTGGAGAAAAGATTTATAATTGTAAGTTTTCGCAAGTCTAACAAGAAGGAGTTCAGAAGCCTCAGGTTAAGAAGAAGCCAATCTGAATTTTACTCATGTTATGGGAACTTTAAGACCCTCTTAACTAGGATCCATGAAATTTTGTATATAAGCTTAAAATTGAATTTTATACTTGATGTGATGTCCTGAGTGGGCTCATAGCTCAGTGGCACAATAGTAGTTTAGCATGTGTGAGGTACGGTGAGCAACCTCCAGAGCACAAAAAAAGCACAATTTTACCAGCTGAATTTTCTCTACATATTTCAGTAATTTTGCAATGTTAATATGGCAGCTTAATAATACATCTGTTGATAGAAACATGTTGAACTGTGAACATCAAAATAAATGTGAATGGCCATGCTATTTGATTACACCCATTCATTTATTTCTTTTGCTGCTATAATGAATAGCCTTTTAATGCCTATTTTTGTTGCTAAATGATCCCTTGTCATAGCAACAAAATAACAAATCCCAGGATAGAAGTTTCTGAACACTCATTAAAATGGCATAGCTCTTCAGATGTCTTGGGTTCATTGAGACTAATTATACTCAGAAATGTCACCAAGACAAACTGAGTTTAAAAATACTAATCTGTTGTGTCTAAATAATCAGAATGCATTTTAAGGGGTCTAGAAATTGTATTGACTGATTTTATTTAGCAATATTTTAGACAAAATTAGTAACTGTGATGATTTCTCTACCAAATTCTCAAAGCAAACATTATTCACAATCATGTATCATTTTGTTTTGTGAATATGTTTGGAGAATCTTAGAGCCAATGTTATGTTTTTAGAACTTTTTTTTAAAATTTGGAAATGATAATAAACTAAGACCAAGTAACAGTTAAAGTCAAATGTTCTGAATATGAATTTCATGTACTCATTATAATCTGTAAGTGATGCTAGAGTGGCATATCATAATATGGATATATAGAAATACTTTTTGAATGATTTTATAAATACTACATAATACAAAAGCTTCTCTGCTCTCTTGTAGACCTAGAGCAATGTCTGCAGACACCCAGACCTCATTTTAATTTCAGGAGAACCTGCACAGATGTTCCAGTGTGAATGTCAGATCTCACATGTTGAGTAATTGTTAAGTAACCATCATTTAAAGTAAGAGATATAATAGTTTATTGACGTATGGAATATGCCAATGGAGTGAAAATGTAGACATACTCTTATGGGAAATAACTTCACAGCAATTCTGTTTTAAAATGTGTAACTTTACCCTGTATATTACTACAGTACATCCCACATTTATAACTTACTCTCAGACACTTACATGCAAACAATGTTATAAGCTATTATTTGTTGCCTTGTTTGGGGAAAGCTAACACAGTGGTAGCCACCTTATACAATGTTGAGAGAGGAAGAAGTTATATTGGAACAGAGTACTGGCATTTTGTTGATTTGCTTTTTGTTTTTATAGTTAAGCATATGCTTAATTATTCATTTCAGGCTTCTGACACCTACGTATCCCACACAAAAATGTAAACATATATTCACACAAATATTGGTGCTAAGAAATTAATGACAGTTTTATTTATAGGCAAAAAAAAGTCTGAAGCACTGATGAAAATTGTCTCATCTAAAGAACATGGTCCTAAGAAACAATGAAAGGACAAGCCTTGGGTCAAAGAGAAAAGTTTCCTAATCTCGTGATTACTCTAGATGACAGATAGAAGGACTCACCTGCTGAGAAGCAGAACCTGTCCATGTTGCTAAAACAGGCTGTGTCCACTTTGCTTGTATGAGAGAAGGAGGTTTATGTTTCTGTTTTAAGGCAATGATATATATCACCTGACAGGTTAACTGAACTGTATTTTCATAGAGTATAAACAGAGCAACAAAGAATACTGAATGAAGTGACTTTTTATTAAATTTTATATTAAGATATAATTATAGCACTGACCTCTACCCTCCTGTTTCCTCCAAACTCTCCTATATCCCTTTCCTTCAAACACTCCTATTGCCTCCAATCACTCGCAAATTGATTGCATCTTTTAAAAAACATATTTTCTTACACACACATATATGTGCATAAATATGTAAATACAACCTACTACCTAATAAGTCTCTTAACTGTGTCATGTGTGTGTGTGTGTGTGTGTGTGTGTGTGTGTGTGTGTGTGTGTATACTATCTCTTGCTGGCCGCACTTTAATGTATTGATCTAATATATGATGCCAGTTTCTAATACACATCTTCATAGACACAATGTGGACATGGTGAAAAAACTTCTGATGTACAGTTCTTATCTATGATTAACGAAAATATTTGATTCTTGTCAATCTTATTGGCATATGACAAATGTAATAGAAGACAATAAAAAAGGAAGCTACAATTCTTTCAGAAAATACAACAATCTCATACCCTATGAAATATTAAATTAGGATTATCAAAACAAATTGGCCAATTATTTTTCATTTAAAGACATACATACTTTCATACAGATAATAGTGTGTGATTTGTACTGCCTATCCAAGCTGTTTGTACATATAACACACCCTGTTACACATAACGGCATACTCTATAAAACAACACTGAAAAAGAAAAGGAGTACCTAAGTAGTCATGTGTTCTCTTTATTCTTTTATTAAAAAATAATTTTATTGTCATGCGATATGTTCTGATTAGTTTTCTGTCTGCAAATTCCTCTCATATCCTTCCCAATTACAATCCCATCCAAATCCATGCCATTTCATTCTCTTTCTCCTTAGAAAATAAAACAAGTGTCTAAAAATAATAATAGAATAAAATAAAACAAACTTGAATAAGACAAAAAAAACGGAAGAAAAAGAGCTAAAGAAAAACCACAAGAAACACCTACAGACACAGAGACACAGAAGGATACACACACAGAAATCCCATAAAACACAAAACCAGAAACAATAATATGTACAAGCAAAAAAAAGCTGTAAATCTGTACAGTTAAAATATATATACCCTGACAAAGAATTATTATACAAAATATATCCAAAAATTCCACTAAGTTCAAATTTTGTGTTTGCCTTCCATTACTGGGTATGGGACCCGTCCTTTAAAATGTTTTGTATCCCCAGTGAGACTCCCTTGGAGAAAAGCAATTTTTCATTTGGGAACTTTTATCAACTGGAGATACCATTTAGTAGAGATGGGGGCTTGTGTCCACTTCCCCCAAATTTTTGCAGGCCCTGTGCATGCTACCTCAGTCTTAGTGAGTTCATATGTGCATCACTCTTGCTGTTTAGAAGGCCTCTTTTCCTTTGTGTTCTCTATCCACTTTGGATTTTATAATCTTTCCATCTCCTGATCTTCAGGTTTTCCTGAGATCTTTGGGGGAGATGTTTTGAGAGAGATATCCTGTTTAGGACTTTAAAGGATATTTCATGGTCTCTTACTTTCTACACACTGTACAACTGTGAATCTCTGTTTCCATCTACCTTAGGAGGAAGCTTCTCTGATGATGACTGAGCAAAACCCAGATCTATGATTACAGCAGAATGTCATTAGGAATCATTTTATTTCTGTTCCATTTTGTTCTATATAATTTCACTGTCGTTAAGTCCTATGAATATCAAATATATATATATATATATATATATATATATATATATATATATATATATATATATATATTGTTTGATAAACCAGACATAAGAGTGAAAAATTCTTTCAACTTTATTTTTTCTCTCAAGATGAGAGGGGCTATGTATAGAATTGATAGTCATTCCATCTTAAGTATAAATAGATTTAGGATATATATAGTTAGTAGTTTAAATTTTACCCCTAATCATCAATAACACAGCATTACTATCTGACAAAATCATTTCAAATTTTGCTTCTTAATTAAAATCAGAAAAATATTTTTCACTTTATGAATATTCTAATTACTTATCCAATCATTAAGACTAATGAATTATCACTCTAATACTGTGTAAGGCAATTATTTTCTACTCATGAATAATGACTAATCTGAACCTATTTTTAAAGTGCTCCCTTCAATTTCTTATCATTACACTAAGATGTTTGATTACTTAAATGTTCATTTGAAGATTTTTTTTAATACTCCTAGTAGACTACTATTTTACTGGAAGAATATCTATACATACTCTTAGGATTTCAATATTTCATATTCTGGAGGCAGCAAATATAAGCACTTCATCCATATAAAACCCATTCCGCATAATGACCCTCAACACAGGGATATAGTTTCTCTATTCTGACACAAAAAAACCTAAGGCACTGAGGAGTAGTTTCTCAGATGCCTATCCTAGTCACAGGTAAATCCTCAATTGAAACCCAGGCAGTCTTGCTCACAGCCTTCTAAATCCCTACTAATCTGTCTTCTTAAAATCTAAAATTCTCTTTATTTTTTGTTTGAAATTTTTATTTGAAATTCATATTGATTACAGTCAGTATCACAAACTGATAGTAACACTGATTATTATTATTTCAAATTGTGTTCTTCCTTGTAACTCAGAATACTGTTTTGGGGGAATATATTATAGACTTACAGCCAGTAGACAATAATTTATTTAAATATAAAAGTTTTATCAATATTTTTGGTCATACAAATGTCTATAGCTTTATTTTTCAAAAATTTATCAAAATGAGACTACTGTATTCTACACTTGAGAAATTAGTTAACGAAAGGTTTTAACTATTTCTTCTGATTTAGGCATTCCTTTACTTCTTGCAGTTCTTTGTCCAATGGACTATTAAGGCTCAATGGACTACTAGCCTTCCACACTGGCATGTCTGCTGATGTCATCCTTGTTCAGGTTTTGTTTAAGAAACAGTGTTGTTGAGATATCATGTGTTTAGCCTCACTAGAATTTCTAGAAGACCCAATCCCACAATTGGTTATTTGACGCCAAGTGTTAACCCTAAAATCATATATATACAAATAAAATTATATAGACTGATTATATATATATGTATATATGACAGTGTTTATATGTATGAACAGTTAAAGAAAAAGAGGTCACATATTTTACTGGGTGGAGTACATGGAAGGGGGTTGAGGGAGTAAAAGAAAGGGAAAATGGTGTTATTATATTATCAATTCAAATGTAGAGATTTTAATAAACATCTATTTATTTTAAAAAAGCATGTGAGCTTTGCTTAGACTGCATGGTCTGTTGTATCTATCAAAATGTCATCATGAGAAATAGCATCGAAGTGTGAGCAGCCTTTACCAGAAGAATTCTATGTGTGTGCTACACTTGCCCTTTAGAATGACCTAGGGAAGCAGACATGTTTACTCAGTCTTGGAGGAAACCAAGTTTGAAGGAAGACATATGCATTGCCCATTCCTAAAAACATACTGATACAATTTGCAAGAGTCATCCACTGTTTATGCTGTAGTGCACAGCTTTGATTCATCTCTTTCCTTCCATGATGGTAATAAAAGCTCTTGTGGTTTTCTTCTGTTGTTATCATCAAGAAAATGTACCTTTATCATTACTGATTATTACAACTGTAAAGGAAGTAAAGTGCTACAATGTGGAAAGAAGAATTATGAAACATTTCATTCTATTTGTTTGCTGAGATTAAACAGTTGACACAACAGAGAACGAGTATTTATTGATTTACCATCTGTCTGTAATCTGTCATTCACTATTATCTATAAAAAATATATTTTCAGCATTATTTGGGAGTCATATATAATATGAAGATTCTCTTCTATAATCAAAGCTTCTATGGTGGGATTCAATTTTGTTTTCTACTTAAATCTATATATGTTCATAGATTCTATATATATTTGACAATTCCTTAATTTATGTCCATTCAGATTCAACATTAAACACTTTTTGAAATAATCATGGCACAGCACAACAGGGACTTCATCTGTCTTTATTAGAAATAAATTATAAACCTTTTATGTAAATATAACTTAAATATTGTATGCAAATATTACCATTTTACTAGAGGTATCCAGTGTAAATATTGAATAACTACTTTTAGTCTTTTGTATTATTCTCAATTTTAGAAGATATGTCCACCTGCATCATAAAGATTATGGATCAGAGAGAATGCTGTGCCATATATGTTTATTACACATAGTACTCAGATTTTCGACAAAGTAAATATCAAATGAACATGTGGCTTGGTGCTGTGGGAAATAATTGAAGGACAGAAAGCTGTTCCTATTTAAAGATTAAGTCTGAGCACACTGAAGCTAGAAGACAATATTACACAGTGCTATGCTCAGTTGTCACATATTTTGTTTATTTAAACCACAGTCTTAAAAGCAGTTTAGCTTAAGCAAAAGCAAATCCTCCTGACATGCCTTTGAGCATTGTGAGGTTTAATGATGCTAGCTCAGCAGTGTAATTAACTGTACCCATGATATACAACAATGCTATGTTCTCCAGTACAATAAACAGAAGGCCTGTGCCAGATTGCCTGTTAAGGTACACACGCTATCAAAGTATAGCAGATGAAGCAATCCCCTAGTAACCTTCTAATGAGCTCAAGACATCTGTAACCTAATTCCAGAAATTTGTGCATGAAGATTTAAGCTCTTAGTAATGGTTAGGGTAGAATTACTATCATTTAGTTATGGATGTTGTATAGAAATAGTGAGCAGACATGCACCCCAGACAGTATGTGAAGAAATACATTTGTGTCTGACAGGAATAAGCACACCCCAAGAATAATGATAGATCTTACACAAATGAATATCACCATGTCAAAATTAAAATAAAAGATTATTAACAAGAATGTGATCAAAATTAAGAGATTTTGTAATGATTAATTTCCTTGAAAAAAGTTACAAATTACTTTACTATATTATTCACTGTATATAGAGAGACCTGTGTGTAGCAACAATATAATATGCCCCATGACACTAGGAGATAGTTTATTTCAAAAGACACAAAATTCTTCTAACAGCAAAGGTTCTTGACAGTTTAGCTGTTGATAATTCAGGCAGGGCAAATATAGTAGTAGGTTGTGTGCATACACTTTTCATATACACATGTACAAGATTGTTCTGTGGTTGTTTATTGAAAACATACATTTCAAAAGCTAAAGAAATGATTTCTATATCCACTAGCATTCCTACTTCTTTTCAGAAACAATTTAGATAAGCAATAAGATATTAAGAATAAAACACTCAGAAATCTCTTATTGTATACATGTTTAATAGTTATGGGTGTGTGTGTTAATCAACATTGACTGCAACAAATAACTGTAGTTGGAAGATTTCTCTGGTCCTGCCTGGGCCCTGCAGTCAGGACAGATCTCTCCCACCTGTGTCCCGCAGTTGCTTGGTCCCAAATAAACACACAGAGACTTATATTATTTACAAACTACATAGTCTATGGCAGGCCTCTTGATAGCTAGCTCTTATATCTTAAATTAACCCATAACTATTAATCTATGTATTGCCACATGTTCTGTGGCTTTACCTGCATCCCATTACATGCTGCTTCCTGGATGATGGGATGGCATCTCTCTGCCTCTCCTTTCTCTTCCTCCTCTCTCTCTTTGATTTCCCTGCTTGGTTCCATCCTGCCTTGCCATAGGTCAAAGCAGCTTTATTTGTCAACCAATCAGAGCAACACATATTCACAGCATACAGAAAAACATCGCACAGCACTTCCTCTTTTCTGTCTAATCAAAAAGGAAGGTTTTAACTTTAACCCAGTACAATTACATATAACAAAACAGTTATCAAATAAGAATTACAGTTAATCTAATTTATTTATATTTGGCAAATTCAAAGAAAATATTCTATTTATCTTATATTTGTGAGTCTAAAGATTTATATCTAATTTATATTTTAATCATAACCACTGAAAATTATATCTAGTCTTCAACTACATCAAAGACCCCAGAAGGATATAATATTAGCTAAGTAAACAGAAAATGCATTGTAAGCAACTTCCAAAATTCTGGAAATGACAGAGACAGCTGCCTGCCTGGACAGTCAACGAAAGTTTCTCTGTAACATTGGGGCATCCATCTTTAGCCAATAGGCCTAGAGTTTTTTAGTAGCTTCTCCCTGTGTCCTGTAGAATATTTAAAAGTCTCTTCTATGAAGCAGGAACCTGAAGAACCAATTTACCTTGCAAACTTCAGTGGTCACCTTCCTATGGGTCCTGCTTGTCTGGTTTATATAACATCTTATCAGCAGTCCAGGCAAGAACAGTTTCTTGCCCAAATGGCTATTTTGCCAAGAAGAAGATAAACTCCATATGGAGTGTCTTCAATGCTCATCTTACTCTCCAAAGTAAATTGGTGCTGCTAGGAGCAGATGTGTTTCATTGTCCATGAAGTCTAAGTTTTTAAAACATTTTAAATGACATATTCTGTAGGTATTTGAAGTATTTGAATATTACCTACCTAACTGAATTGTATCTATGTATACCTAGAAAACTTAACTAATATGACTATGTTTGACTATCATAGAACACTAATTACTAATCTGTATTTCTTAATTATCCATTACAATATACATAATACTTTAAACAAGAGTGTGTATATATGTGTATATATATATATATATATATATATATATCTCAAAATGAACTTTACATTTGTGTCAATAAACTAAAATACATAGCAATGCAAAACATCTTAAACAAGTTGTTATCCTTTATCCTATCATATCTATATCCTCTTTTTTTCTTTAGAAATAGGTTGCATTTATAATCAATCAACCCCATTTAAACAAAAATAAGCATTTATAAATAATATTTTGGAAACTTGGGTGTAGCTTCTCTTACTATTTCCTGCTGATAGGGAGTACTGGTAATCTTACAGGGATCCTGAGAAAATTAAGAATTATGATCAAGTTCTGACTGGAATAGTCTGTGAGATTGCATTTTCTGAGCCAGTTGTTTTGAAGCCATTCTGGATGTTGGATCATCTGGAGACATCTCAGGGGATCTTGGCTGATCAAATCATCTTAGTTTAGAAGCAATCCATAGGCTCTCATCTTCTCTGGAAACAAAAACAGAACCTCTTTTCCAAAGCAATGTATCCTTGGACACAAATTTTGAAGTCAAAATACCTTTAAAATATATATTGATTTACCTCAGCAGCCTTTCTGTAGTTAAAAATCCCAAAGACAACACAATCCAGATTCCTTGTGTGATTTCCATCTTTATATGGCTTATTTTTTGTATTAACTTTACTGTCTCTTTAAAGACTTTATTTTTTAAAACTATTTCTTTATATAAGTGTTTATATTCATTTTCTTCTCTATTTCAAGTCTACACACATTTTTACACACACTGTAAACCATTTAAAATCTTATTCCATCTGAATCTGCCTTATTATGAATCCACTGCTTTAAACTGCAGTGGCTAGTACTGAAGTGGGGGCCTTGGCTGCCGATTCTGCCCATCTCAGCTTTTCAACATGGTGGTGGTGTTATGCCCAGATAGGGACCCCAAAGACTTCACCACAGACCTTAGGTTCAGAATGCAACAGCATGGTTTATTTCTGTTTGTTTACAAGCCGCAGGCAGGGAAGCTCGATCCAAAGCACTCACTCATAGTCATGAGGCCAGGAGGAACTTACTTTTTCTTTGTGTGGCTAGCTTTTTTTTTTTTTTTTTTTTTTTGGTTTTTCGAGACAGGGTTTCTCTGTGTAGCTTTGCGCCTCTCCTGGAACTCACTTGGTAGCCCAGGCTGGCCTCGAACTCACAGAGATCCGCCTGGCTCTGCCTCCCGAGTGCTGGGATTAAAGGCGTGCGCCACCACTGCCCGGCGTGGCTAGCTTTTTAAAGGCAAAATCCACAAGCTCTTCAGGGGGGTTGGGGGAGTTTTGCACAGGTGCAACTCGGATTGGTTTATTTTTATCTCTGTTCTCTTTTAATTGGGTGAGGGTATGTAACCTTTAAATTTACTGGTTGGTGGTTACAATTTATTACTTTGGGGGCAGTCCAGCACAAGTCCCAGGCTTTGTCCTTGAGCCACCATGGGGGCTGGCTGGCCAAGCACGTACTGCACATAACTCTAAGTTGGTGAGGGGCCCCAGAAAGTAAACATCTGGCTGAACTTTGAGCAGTCAGAGTATGTGCAGAAAGGGAGCTACTGCAAGGACTGTCTTTTGTTCATGGCCCTCCCAGAAACTGCTTGCTCAAGTCTCAGGAAACTGAAATTGAGGCCTGATCTCTGAGAGAAGACTGAGCAGCCTGTTATGGCATCTGCTTGGTCCTTTCAGTGGTACATTTACTCTGGGAGCTATGCACACCACCAACTCTTGGAAGCAGTGGGTCTATGCCTCCATTAAAGTAGCATGTAGCCATGAAATTGTGTTTTTTGCTTTTTTGGTTTTTTTGCGTTGTTTGTCTATACTAGCAAAAGCTAAATCTGCCATGTAGTACACTACAAGGCTTGGAGAAACCTCTGTGTAACTTGGTGGGAATCCACCATGATGTAGCTCCAGCCCACATGCCATGAACCCACCACAACCAAGGGACACATCACTGTACCTTGGCCTGCCAGGAGTGACATGAATTAGGAAGGTGCACTTAGCTGCATTTATAATCTCTTCTTAAGCTCTCTCAGGTTTTAGGTGGAAACTCTTGATACTACTTCTGAGTGCCATTTGTAGTAGGAAGATTTCTCCAGTCCTGCCAGGCCTCCTCAGTCCCATGGCCTGCTTATAAAATAATTATTCAAAAGGTTATGTTAATTATAACTGCTCAGCCATTAGCTCAGACTTATTACTGACTAGCTCTTACACTTAAATTAAACCATAATTCTTATCTATGTTTAGCTACATGGATTGTTACCTTTTCTCAGTTCTGCTTTGACATCTTGCTTCCTCTGTGTCTGACTGGTGACTCCTGACTCAGCCCTTCCTTTTCTACCAGAATTCTCATTGTCTGTACCCCACCTGTACTTCCTGCATACTACTGACCAATCAGAATTTTATTTATCAACAAATCAGAGCAACACATATTCACAGCATAGAGAAAGACATCCCACAGCAAGTAGCTTCTCTAATAAGGGCTGATAGATGCTCTGACCTGTGTATATATCAATATGTCATTAGAAGTATTGTAATGTTGTGTCTGTTTACCAGAATAGTAGTAATAGCTCTCCCCCTAGAGCCTATGACCTATCAAGCCATAGTTCTTAGCCTCATAGTTTCTTGACCTCATTACCAATACCATGAATTCAATTTCATTGAATGATCCTGAAATTCAACAAGAAAGCTGTTGGTTATTTCCATAACAGTCACGGCCCTATTACATGTAGGATATTTTACATGAAAGTCAATAAGAGGATTATAACATTCATGACTGGATGTGATAAATGATTATATCTCTCCTGCTGTAGCTTGTATATCACCTTCTAGCACTGTGGTTGTTGACCAATATGGATGAAGCTTCCAGATCATTACCCATTTCTTTTGTCTGTGTTTTTACCTCAAGTATGTGAGGTTTTCAGTAAATGGGTCTTACCCTCAAGCTTTAGGTAACCAAGAGAAATGACAATGAGAAAATACTTGCCAATAGCTTAAAAACAGATACCCTATTCCTGGTTATGGGCTGGGTTGTTTTACTTGTTCATGTGTAGTATATATATACATATATATGTAAAATATATATAATTACACATATAATATATGCTTATATATATATATATATGTAAGCTTCTAGTGTAGTGTATTTCTATGTAACACTTTCAAAAGGCTTTTAGTGTTAATTATTCCTTTTTGTATTTCCTCCTGTACTCTCCTGCTACTTGCCCCTCTAATCTATTCTATTGTATTTTCCCCTTTCCTTACATATAATATTATGTTCTTTTCCCCATTATTTAAAATTCCCTCTCCTCTCCTCTTCACTCCTCTCTTTTCCTCTCCTCCTAACATCTTTTTATTTTCATCATCTTTGTGGTTATTTCCAATGAAACACACAACTATTCAAAGCTTAAAATTTAACATCCACATATGAGAGAAAACTTGATGTTTGTTTTACAGAGTCTGAGTATGTTAGGACAGGTAATTTACATCACTTGGAATGATTATTTTCAGGTCCATCTAACTACTTAAAAAATCCTAAAATCCTTTTTTTTTTTTTTTTTTTTTTTTTTGCTCATCCTTACATCTTGAAGAGGAGTAGAAAAATTTTAACACATGCAGAAATAAAATAGTAATAAAAATAAGATCACAAATCAATGAAATTGAAAAAGAACATTAACTTGACAAGAACATAGGGGGAAAATGTAGACAGCCATACAAAAACACAATTGAGAGGGCATACCTTGTTTCTATAATCAATGATACTGTAGAGTAATATCACAGATACAAGATTAAAAATGTAAGGTAGTAATACAATATGCACACAAGTTTAATATTAAAGATATAATGAAATATGTTCTTATAATATAGTGCTACCCAACACAAGAAGCAGGCCCAATTATCTGAATAAGAACATACCTATCAAATACTTTCAATTAATGAATACTGCGCAAATCTATAAAGTCAATGGGTTCACTATTGAACTCTAGAAAGCATTTTAAAAAGAAGTTAAGACTTCCTGAATCATTCTGTGATACCTTCATTCCCCAGTACAAAATCAAAGATATATAAGATGGGAAGCTATACACCAAAATATTTTATGAATACAAATATATTATTTTTTACAAAACTTTAGAAAATGTAACCCAACAATTAGGAATAATTTATACTTATAATCATGTTGAAATTACTACAGATCAACAAAATCACTTAAACAATAAAGTGAAAGTTATCTAAGACTGAAATATAAGCAATTGCCCCAAATTTGAACACATAGAGATAGAGATAGAAATATATATTTGTCTTTGATTCTATATTAGAATGAGAAAATATTTTTAAACATGTATACCAAGGCTGGAACTATAGCTCAGAGATAGAGCACTTGCCTATCATGTATGAGGCCCTCAGTTCAATTCTCTACATTTCAAAAATAAAGAAATCATATACAATAATGACAATGTCCATCAGATGTGTTCATTTTGTTGTAAATGATATTTTTCTTAATATTTTAACTACATATTCCATACTGACTGCTAAGTAGATCAATAGACATGTATAGGGCCCTAGAAATAATCATACTATAAGGAATCACACACCCCTAAAAGATGCATTTTGGTTCAATAAGGAAATATCTGTATCTGTGGGTGTGGAAAGAGTAAATAAATATCAGAGTGGTAAATATTAAAACAGTTTTCTACTGATTACAAGCATTTGCCACAACACTAATCACAAAGAAGTTTTTCTCCTTCGGTGGCAGACTCTTTGCATCAGGAACCCAGCTCTCACTCAGCTAGCTCACCAGCAAGCCCAGAACCACATTGTCTGGAGTGTGATCTTCAGACAGACCTTGGAGTTCTTACACAATTATTGTTTTTTGCATCACAGGACTAAATCCCACATACTCCTTTGTAATGGATTATAATAGGTCTAAAAATAAATTGATTCCTGAGTATTAGAAAGTTGTATTTGAATGTGATGCTTAATGAAAGTTAATCTAGAATAAATTTAAAAAATAAATTGTAGTACAAAAAGTGAGAGATATTCATAAGACTATTAATTACACTGAATAATATGCAATGTGCTATTTTCTGTATCAGAGTGACAAGTGAGAAGGAGGATAGTCAGGAGTTGAAATTGGCCAATCTTCTACAACTACCTGCCAAAGCTTTGAAACACTTGATGAGAAATTTCCCAACATGGATATTGTGATCTTTTAGAATCTGTAGTTAGCCTGATAGTTCTATCATTATGATTTGTTTTGTAAAAAAAATTGCTTTCTCATGGTAACCTATGGGTTTTGTGACTGACAATTTTGGCATACCACATACTTCTTATTTCAACTTTGTGTCACTTAAAAAAATAATATGCAGTTCTTGCTATTATTATTTGCCTGTCTTATATGTTTCTAGCTTTCTAGCTTATCTATTATTCAGGTGAATGGTATGAGCATTGCTGTTTGCTGTCTTGCTAGATTAAGTATACATTTATTTTTAATTAATTAATTTATTTTATATCCCAACCAATTTCTCCTCCCTCTTCTCCTCACATTCCCTCCCACACCTGCCTTCTGCCTACCCCCCCCAATCCATTCCTCCCCAGTTTCTATTTAAAAAGAGAAGGCCTCCCATGGATATCAACAAATATCTCTATATATTTTATCTGTTATAATGTACACTGGTACATGTTGTCCAGTATAATAAGTTGTAGTAAGACTAAGCACCTTGCCTTGTATTAAGGCTGGGCAAGGCAACACAGTATGAAAAATAGGGTCCCAAAAGCCAGCCAAAGAGTCAGAGACAGCCCCTGCTCCCACTGTTAGGAGTCCCCCAAGAAGACCAAGCTACACAACTATCACATATATGAAGAGTGCCTAGGCCAGTCCCATGCAGGCTTCCTGGTTGTCAGTTCAGTCTTTGTGAGCCCCTATGAGCCTAGGTTAGTTGATTCTGAGGAGTTTTTGTTATATCCTTGGCCCCTCTGACTCCTACAATCCTCCCTCCCAGAGCTTGGACAAGTGTCTGACTGTGGATATCTGCATCTGTTTACACCAATGTCTGCACGAAGCTTCTTGATGACTATTGAGTTAAGCACCAAACTATGAGTATAGCAGAATAACATTAGGCATCATTAAATTGACATTTTCCCTTTTATTCATGTTTGGTTATATCCTAGGTCATCCAGCTTCTGGGTTCTTGTACTCCAGGTAGTGTCAGGGGTGGGTTCACTCTCAGGGCATAGATCTCAAGCTGGACCAGCCATTGGTTGGCCACTCCAACAATCTGTGTCACCCTTACCACAGCACCTCCCATAGACCAGAGAGATTGGGTGTCAAAGGTTATGTGGCTGCATTTGTGTCCTAGTGCCTCCACTATTAGCCATGCTTGGTCACAGGAGGTGGCCAGTTCAGGCTACATATCCCCTCTTGCTAGGAGTCTTAACTGGGGTCATCCTTGTAAATTCCTGGGAGTTTTGCTTGCACTAGGTTTCTACCTGACTCTGAAATGACCCCCTTTCAGCTATTTCAGTACTCTACCCTTACCCACACTTGATCCCTCATGTTCCCATCCTCACCTGCCCCCTGTCCACACACAAAATGTCTTAGGTTTCTCCTTCCCCGGGAGACCTGAGTGCACCCCCACCATGAGCCCTGTTTGTTACCTAGTACTTCTGTGTCTATGGATTGTAACATAGTTATCTTTACAAATAATATCCACTTATAAGTGATTACATAACATATTTGTCTTTCTAGATCCAGGTACCTCACTCAAGATGTTTGACTTCTTCCTTTCCAATATGTATACCCTTGATCTTCTTCAGTTGTCTTATTACTTGGATTAGAACTTCAGGTACTATCTTGAATATATATGGAGAGATTGGATAGCCTTGTCTTGTTCCTGAATTTGGTGAAATTGCTTTGAGTTTCTCTCCATTTAATTTTATGTTGGCTACAGGCTTGCTGCATATTATTTTTATCATGTTTGGTATGTCCCTTGTTTCCCTATCTTTCCTGACATATCACATACTTCTTATTTCAACTTTATGTCACTTAAAAATAATATACTGTTATTATTTGTCCATCTTATATGCTTCTAGTTTTCCAGCTTATCCATTATTCAGGTGTGTGTGTGTGTGTGTGTGTGTGTGTGTGTGTGTGTGTGTGTGTGTATGTGTGTGTGTGTGTATGAACATTAATGTTAGTAGTCTTGCCAGATCAAATACAAAATTTTGATTAGTAATTCAAAATTTGCTCATATGAAAACATTTAGTATTGTGTTTACAATAAGCTAGTGAGAATATGCTATGAAAACTAATAAATATTTAAAAAAGAGGAAGTGTGTGGAATGGGGAAGCAAGTGTCAATTAAGATGTGCTGTGGTTTCGTTTTTTCTGAGAAAATACTGAAGAGGTACCTGGGTCTAGGTCTGTCATCCAGTAGCTTTTGTTTCAGTAAACTCACCTCATCTGACTTGACTCAATTTCTAAAATCAAATAATTAATCATGGAAAAGCTATACCTAGGATATTTTTAAACTTTAGGATTTTGTCAGGGCTGGGAAGATGGCTCAGTGGGTGAAGAACTTTATCTGTAAGCATGAGGACCAGGGTTCAGATATCCAGAGCCCACCGAAAGGCTGGGTGGTGGAACAGCTGGCCTATAATCCTAGCACTCAGGAAGAGGAGACAGGGATCACTGAAGAAAACTGAATTCGTAGACTGGATGGGATCAACAAAACCTGGATTCAAATGAGAAATCCTATCTTAATACACAAGGAATAATTTTAATGTCAACTCTGATCTCATACACATATTTATATATGTGCATGACCTCTAGCAAACAGCCATACAAATGCACATACATCACACACATGCTTAATCTATCTCTCCCTCTTTCTCTTTCTCTCTCTCTTTTTTCTTCTCTCCATCACACACACACACACACACACACACACACACACACACACACACACAAACACACACAACTATTAATAAATGACTTTCAAGTCAAATTTAAACCTTATTTTCCCCAGTGCATAAACCACTCTAGTTCCTAAGCTGTCAACAGGCTCTTCTATGCTCATCACAGTAAATAACACCAGGGCTACTGTTCTGCCTGATTAGCATAAGGAAATATAATTTCTTTGTATTCATGTATCTTAAAATGTCTATTTGTTGTTGTTAGGCGACAGAGTGTCCTTGCAAACTACATTTTATGTCCTTTTCGGAGTGGATTGTGGAAAACCCTTGGATGTACATAATTTCTAATAGAATAAATTTTTCTACAGTTATAATTTGGTAAATTATCATGCTTTAGAATAAGCAGGTTTGTCACTGCTTCTGACCTGCTGTGGGCTTGAGAATATGTGTCAGTTATACCCCTTCAGAAACTCAGGCTGAAGTTTACTGTCCTAATTCATCTTTATACTGTATTGGTATCGGGGGTAGGGGTGATTCCAAAAAGCAGAAAGTCTTTAACTTTCTGGTATGAAATGACAAGCATTGATTCCTCAAATTGGCCATCCCAAGACAGATATGGTTTCTTCTAAGTTCCAAAGTGAAGATACAAACCTGTCACATATCCAGAACTAGTAAAGGAATGCATTTGTACATTATGGAAGCCAACTAGAGACCAAATAGATTTGAATTTTAAGTGATGTATGTGTTCCACTATGAGTAAAATGCACTTTATGTAGCTGAGTTGGGAAGGAGACACAGATAAAAGCCTACATGTGCATGCATATTACCTGATAGCCGAACCCGAGTGATTTCCTTCCGAATGCACTTAGAAATAAAAGTTTTCCTAAAATTGTAAAATATCACTATCATTATTGGGCTAAAAATTAACTAGAGCTTTGTGGATAAAAAGTGTTGTATAAATTAAATGTTTCTGTTTAAGGAGTGAAAAGTAAATTAGAGATTAATAGCTTGTGATCAAAAAGCAGCATCATTCTAATAAAACCCCAACAGTTTAATAAACACTCCTCCTATAATAATAAAGTTCCTTAAAAGCACTCTTGCCTAGATTTAAGGCTGTATCACCCAAGCAAATAGCAAAGGCAGAATCATTTAAGAGCAACGTACTTACACTAATGCTACTTTATCTGCAATATGTTGAAAACAAATAAGCAACTCAAGTTGTTCACAGTAACTTTCAGTCTTCAGAAAATCCCATACTGGACAGTAGTCTGTACATTTCAAGGGTAAATATCAGAAACACATTGTTGAAGTTAAGATAGGAGGTTAAAGATGCTCACAGTAATGGTGTCATGGCATTCGGACTGCCACAACTTCAATACAGGATACTTCCTATCCGGTCTCTGTAGTAAAAAAGTTTCTGCCTGTAAATTTGTTCTAATAACATTAGATGTTTTATTTGCCCAATCTAAATATGGACTAAAAGTTAATTATTCAGAACTACATATACATGGTTATATTTTACTCATCCTCTATTTCTCACCATTCCCTGAAGAAATAATTAATAGAATCCTAGGGAGAAATATCTTGTATTTCAGTTATACGGTTTGCTTGCTCTCTTTCTCTTAGCTCTAGTTTTGGCCCCATTATTACTAATTCCTTGACGGTTATGAGATCTTTAGTTCCTTCAGTCCTTGCTTTAGTAGTTGTCTACAGGAGACTTAATTTAAATTATGCACCTAGAGAAATACCTCAGTAGATTAGTGAGAGATGAGTGCCCATCTTCCAAGTCTGAGGCTTTAGTTTCAAAGAGATAATGCAACAGTAAATAAATATAACACACTACTTTTGATTTGATGTCATAAGAATTCATTATATAAGAAAGATGAACTGGATACTAATCAGGTTAAAAGTAAGCTACAGCTAGATTCAAGCATGATAGAGAATGGCGACAGAATTCCAAACCAAAGTCTGCTTTTTAAAATTTTTTTTTTTATTTTACACCGATAAATTTTGGGAAAAATAGTGACAGCGTTAGATATCAGCAGTTTTGAGGAATATAAAACTCAGAGAAACAAAAATGTAGAAAGGATTGTAAAAAAAAAAAAACACAAGTGTTTTGTAAAATGTGATATTTCTCTGTCTTTCTGTAGATTGTGTGTGTGTGTGTGTGTGTGTGTGTGTGTGTGTGTGTGTGTGTGTGTAGATAGACAGACAGACAGCAGACAGACAGGTAGACAGATGGATGATCAATAGATAGATAGGTAGATAGATAGATAGATAGATAGATAGATTGATAGATAGATACAGATAGATGTATTTGACCTACATGTATATCTGAGTACAATGTGTATGCCCAGTGCCTCCATATACCAGAAGTGAGATTTCCCATGGTATTGGAGTTTTAGAGACAGTTGTGAGATTCCACATGGGTGCTTAAAATTGAACCCAAATTTTCATAGGCAGCAAGTACTCTTAAGTGATAAGACATTTCCAGCCCATGGTGTACTATTTCAACAGAAATGTAATTGGGACCTCATAATGAGAGGCAACAGAAAATAGGAAAGGTGACTCTTTTAAAAGATACATAAAATCATTGAGTATATTAACTAAAATGAGTAAAGAAAGATAATGGGTATTATAATGAGCAGAAGTAACATCATCATGATAAAGGTTCAGTACTCTCAAAATGTAACAAAAGAAATTTGTATTTTATAATACACATCAATATATGTATATATCTATCTACACACACACATATATATGTATTATACACACACACATATATATATAAACATACATATATATATATATATATGTGTGTGTGTGTAATTATACTAATCCCACAGCAGTAACAAAATGAAAGTACTTTAAAGGTTAGGATTTGCAAATTCTTTCATATACTTTGTTATGAAGTTAAAGAAAAAGATGTGACAAATTTATTCTTCTCTAGAATAGCCATAGAATACTTTTTGCTTCATATCCAACCTGCATTTTTTAAATTGACTAGCATGATACTGTACCAATAGAAAACATTATAGTATCTTGTTTTTCTTTTCTTTCTTTTTTTTTTTTGTGTGTGGGGGCTTTTGAAGAACAGAGTTTATCAGTATGTCTTTGGCTGTCCTAGAATTCACTCTGTTGACCAGGCTGGCTTCAAACTCACAGAGATCCACATGCATCTACCTCTCAAATGCTAGAATTTAAAGTGTATACTACCACCACCCAGCACATTATAACTTAGTTTGCATTCTCTTCTTATAATATTCAATGTATTTTAAATAAATTATTGACCATATCTGTTTATGATTCTCAAATCTGATAAGGGTAGTTTTTTTCTTTAACATTTTTGAAAATTATGTGTATGTGTGTGCATGTATATGTATGAGGATAAATGGACATGGGTGCAGTTGCCTGAGGAGGCCAGCAAAAGGCATTAGATTTCCAGGGGCTTGCCCTTAATACTGGGTTTAAAACATTCAACATGAAAAGGGAACTGTACTTGACTTGTCAAGAACAACACACACTTAACTGCCACAAAATCCATCCAGCCCCCACAGTCATAGTGATGAACCTGATTAGTGTTTGATCCACTTCTAGTTACTATAGATACCTTTAAAAAATCGTATCTGCAGGTATTTTAATATATAATTATACATATTGTATTATGTGTAATGAAATATAATATGTATGTATACATATATACATAAGAATTTATCTTCCTTCAGGTTTTATAATATTTATTTGTAGTATTGGCAATATTTATTTCAACAGATATTTGTAGATAATACAAAAAAGCATGAAATGTAATATATCTGTACATTCTTTTATGATATATATTAATCTGTTGTATATACTTAAAGACATTTCATAAAATATTCAAATTTTCCAAGAAGACACCTTATTCTAATTGTTCATTACTCTCTAAATAGACACCATGCACCTGTCCCTGAGTACTGAAAAATTTTCTCATTAGATATTGAAAATGATTGCAATCTCAGTATCAAAAATTACACAGTGAACTCTGAATCACTGTGCTTTAAAAACTTATGTCAATCAATAGAATGTTTTTAAAAGAATAAAACAAAGTTGTATTCTTCATATAAAACAGTCATAATTTCAGACTACAGTGTTGTAAACCAAACATAGATAATGTAAGCCAAAGTCTTAATGGGATTCAAGCTATCAACATAGGAGGAGCAGATTAGAGAGTTTGTTTGTTTGTTTGGTGGTTTGTTATGGATGCTGAAAATTAAAACTAGCTGAGGAAATACTATTGCAATAAAATCCCATGTCCCCTGTAGAGCTTTGCACTAGCTCCTTGCTGAGGCATGAGGTCTTACAAGCAGGACATCCATTGAGAAGCACCTGGCGGCTGACTCCCTGGGAAGGGCTCTAATGACAATGCTTCAGATTCTTGGTTATAATCATTGGAAAGAAAACATTTCATGGTTTAAGGGATTTGGAGAGCTGTGAGGAAAATGGAAAAAAATACAAACTGTCTATTTTTAATAATCTTATTTAAAAGGTCTTTTTAATTGTATTTTAGTATTATTTTCTAGATGTCAGTTTTCTGAGGAAAGAGAGAAAGAAAGGTTGTGGATTTGGCTGGAAAGGGAGACAAGAAGGATCCATGAGGAGTAGGGTGAAGAGAAACCAAAATCAAAACATATTGCATGAAAAATAAATATTTTCAATTGAAAAAATTAGAAAAAAATCAAGCTTGTTTCAAAATAAAATAATGAAAAAATAAAAATCATGTTTAACATGCATCAAAAAACATTAATAAAGTAAATTTCTGTTATGGTTTTATTCCCATAGTATATTTTTATATGTCAGTCTATACAGTACATAAAATATTTAAAGCCACTAAACTCAATTTACTTATTATGACATAATGTTTGAGTTTTAACTCTTTAAAAGAAGCTCTGAAGTAGATAAATTCAGTTTATTACAGGCTTTTAAATAAACAAAATACTATGTACACATTTTAGTAGCAAGGTGCTGAATATCACAAAACACTAAAATAATAAATTGCTCTTATTAGCTTGATTCTAAAAACGGAAATTCTTATTACAACAAAGTACCATTTAAGAATAGTAACAGCCGGGCGGTGGTGGCGCACGCCTTTAATCCCAGCACTCGGGAGGCAGAGCCAGGCGGATTTCTGTGAGTTCGAGGCCAGCCTGGGCTACCAAGTGAGTTCCAGGAAAGGCGCAAAGCTACACAGAGAAACCCTGTCTCGAAAAACCAAAAAAAAAAAAAAAAAAAAAAAAAAAGAATAGTAACAATCCCTCCCTTTGCCGTATATAAATGGAGCTACTTAATATTATTTTAAACTATTTTCCATTTCAATTTCTCATTCACTCAATTCCAAAAGAGTAAGAATTTGAAATCCTGTCATAATTATAAATTGCAAACAGAATAAAATATGATGGAGGATAACTACATTTTCCTAATTTATTTTAAGGAGTTCTACTGTTCATATAATAATTACTTCCTGTAATAAATTGATTTTGATTAGAAACTATCCTAAAGATTGTCTCTACATTTAACCCATGTTTTTTTTTCCTTATATGATGAATATTGACAGATTGTATACCTGCCTTTCTCCTCAGGAATGTTAATAATAAAAGCCATGCTTAACTGTCTCTTGTTACATTGTGATTTTCAGTATTTTACAAAAAAAAAAAAATGTACAACATGCCCTTTGATACAAGACAAGAATACAGCTATGTTGATACACATGTTGGTAATAGCATTATGTATAGTCTTAAGCAGTGTTTTCCTGTATGGAAAGTCAATGGTCTGTTCATAGGTTCAAGTGCTATGAAAATGTGGTCCCTCGCACAGCTCACTTGCTCTAAGTAATTGTTTGTAAACATCTTTGCATAGGCACATTCTTTCATTTTCTCCTTTATAAATACCAACAATGGAATGGGTATGTCCTTTACTGGACATATATTTTAATAATCTGTCAAAATTACTCCTAAATAATTGGAACTATTTTGCATCCCTATAAATAAATTGTATATGGTACAAAGTTTTTTTTTTCAAAGTGTAAGTTCATGTTTACTAATGAATTATGCAAACACAATCAAAATTCATAATGAAATTCAAGTGATCTTATATTGATAATAACTTTTGGGTCAATTAAATTGAAAAATAAAAACAAAAGATTGCTTTTGGGTTAGGGTAACAACAAGGCCTATGTTTGATCCCTAACAGTATAAAAGAGATTGATTGATTATTTTGTCTTTTCACAGGGAATGAAAGAACACAAACTTAAAGCCAAGCAAAACTGTGATAAAGAGATTGAGGCTGAAAGACAAATTCTTGATTTGGAGGAGGAAATATACAAACAAGGAGAAAGAAAGAAGGCCATCGAAAAAGCAAAGCAGTATCAATTTTACCAAACAGAAAGAGTGAAAAGCTTTCATGTACTATCTGGCTTTTCTTCTGTTTATAGATATGTATATTTAACATGAATAGTTAACAGTAGTCTCTAAATACTAATACACAGTTTTCTTTTTCTTTTTTCATTTTAGTTTATAGAACTTTTTAAAATTATTTTATTATTAAGATTCATTTTACATACCAACTACAGAGCCTTCTCTCCATCCTCCTCCTACCCCCAGCCTTCTCCCTCAACCCATCCCCATTCCCATCTCCTCTAAGGCAAAGGCCTCCCATGGGAAGTCAGCAGAGCCTGGTACATTCATTCAGCTGAGGCAGGTCCAAGGCCCTTCCCTGGTACCAAGGCTATGTAAGATGCTTTGCCATAGCCACTGGGCTCCAAAAAGCCCAAAATGCACCAGGGACAGATCCCGATCCCACTGCCAGGGGGTCCCTTAAGCAAACCAAGCTATAAAACTGTCTAGCTTATGCAGAGGGCCTAGTCCAGTCCCATGCAGGCTCCACAGCTGTTAGTCTAATGTTCATGAGTTCCCAATAGCTTGGTTCAGTTGTCTCTTTACGTTTCCCCATCATGATCTTGATGCCCCTTCCTTATAGACTCCATCTTCTTTCTCTTCAACTGGACTCCTGGAGCTCAGCCTGGTGCTTGGCTGTGGATCTCTTTATCTGCTTTCATCAGCTCCTGGATGAAGGCTTTATGATGACAGTTAGGATATTCACCAATCTGATTACAAGAATAGGCCAGTTCAGGTACCCTCTCCACTATTGTTAGTAGTTTAAGGTGCGGTTATCCTTGTGGATTCCTGGGAACTTCCTTAGCACCCTGTTTTTCCCTATCCCCATGATGTCTCCCTCTATGATGGTATCTCTTTCCTATATAACTTCTTCACAGCATCTCATGAAACTTTCTCTAAAATCAACCACATACTCAGTTACAAAGCAAATATCAATAGATACAAAAAAAATAGAATAACCTCCTGTATTTTATTGGACCACCATGGCTTAAGGTTAGATTTCAATAACAACAAAAGTTACAGAAAGCCTACAATCTCATTCAAACCTAATAATGCTGAAATGAATCACCAATGGGTCAAGGAAGAAGGAAAGAAAGAAAATAAAGACTTCCTAGAATTCAATGAAATTAAAAGTACAACACCCAAACTTATGGGATACCATGAAAGCATTGCTAAGAGGAAAATTCATAGCACTGAATGCCCACATAAAGAAGTTGAAGAAATCTCACACAATCCACTTAACAGCATTCCTGAAACTTTAGAATAAAAAGAAACAAACTAGCCAGGAGGTAGTGGCACACACCTTTAATCCCAGCACTTGGGAGGCAAGGGCTGATGGATCTCTGTGAGTTCGAGGCCAACCTGCTGTACAGACTAAGTTCCAGGACAGGCTCCAAAGCTACACAGAGAAACTCTGTTTCTCAAAAAAAAAAAAAAAAAAAGGAAAAAAGAAAGAAGCAAACTCATCCAAGAGTGGTAGACAACAGGAAATAATCAAATTGACGGTTTAAAGAATTCTTGCCAACAGTTACACTACTTTTTGTTTAGCTAGAGCTATTCCATACATGTCTCTACTTTGTGAAGGAATTATTTTGTTTACCCCTGACCACAAAATCCTTTGGATCATGATCAGGGTTAGTGAATATGAATACTTTCATTTCAAATTATGCTCTTTCAATGAGACACTTGAGACGAAAAAAGGCAGAAGACATGAAGGTTATTATTGACTATCAAATTGATTTGTTCTAGAATCACCCAGCAGACAAACAGAAAGGTGTATCTTTTAGCCAGTTTCTAGCTAAGATAAGACCCCCCTCCAAGGGAGAAATGTTTCAGTGTTATTACCCAGTATTGTTGTCACAATGGATAGGAGTTCAAAAAGAACCACCCTAAATCTAGGCAGTGCCATCAATGAGTTTGGGTCTCAGACCTTATTCTAAATAAATAAATAGATGATAGATAGATAGATAGATAGATAGATAGATAGATAGATGAAAGATAGAAAAATACATGACAGATATATATATATATATATATATATATATATATATATATATATATATATATATATATATATGATAGATAGATAGATAGATAGATAGATAGATAGATAGATAGATAGATAGATAGATAGTCAGACTGACCTACCAAAATAAAGAAATCTTGTTAATCTCTAGAATAGTAAGTTAATGGTTCTGGGACATATTTTTCTCATTTCATAAACATTGGAGTAACTCTATGTTCACTCTGCCAGATGAAACTAATTATGCTATTTGTAGATACTTTATTCTCTTAGGCAGCTGTTGTGTCTGAATAATAAACAAGTATAAATATAGCTCTGGAAGTCTATTTGGATTTTCTGAGATGATTGTGCTTATTTCAAGCTCATGTCCTGGAAGATCCAGTTTTGGAATTCAGAGGTCTCATCATAGTAACGAATTCTCTGTATGACTTTCAAGTCCCACCAAGGAATGAGAAAGACTTGTGCTGAGATCTTGGGGGAGAGACGCTTTCTTGAATCAGGCTAAATATGTAGACTGAGTGCACGATCGTTTTGTAGAAAGAGCTGGCATGCACATTGGCACACACAGTAATATAAGCCATTTCTAGTCTTTGAACTTCCTTTTGAAGGTGTCTTTAATATTCCACCCTAACTAAAACAGTTTGACTCAACACATCTTAAGCTGAGCTCTCCACACTGGAGCATAAAAAAGATAGTCTTAACTAAGGCACTTGCTTTTCCTCTTCCCTACAGCTTGGTACTTCCACATTCCTATCTCCTCTTTTCTTCTTACCATGTCCAATTCAAGCTCACTAAAGTGCAAATGTCTTCAGTTCCAGGGCCATTGATGATGGGATGCCCTTTCTCTCCCTCGTGAGTGATGTCTCACTGAGGCTGGTCCACTGCATTTCAATTGGAAAGTTAAAATGAATTAACTGTTGAAGATTCAGCAGCTTTCTTTTCCATCCTCTCTGTATTCCCTGCTGTGTTGAAATAAAGTCCATTTTTCTAAACACCAGCCTTGTTACCTGGCATCTTGATAAATGGTTTCTAAAACTACATACAGATCATAAAGAACATATACCAGCCTAGCTAAATCTAAGAAAGATTTGGGTAGATGTCCTATTGTACTACCATACCTGATACAGTAAGGTTTCCAAAAGATCCCTCTAACAAAGTCAAGAAAACAGAAACAGACATACATACAATTTAAATCTTTTTAGAGAAGGTACGAAGACAACTGGCTGATAAAGGGATGATCACTTCAGCAAATAGTACTAGGAAATTATGTATTTGTTTGGTTGAATGGGATAGTTGAATAGTAGCAGCGAGATGAAAATATTCTCTGGGAGCATAAAGAGTAGAAGGAGAAGTAAATGGAAAGATTGGATGTGTGAAGAGGAGGAGAAGGTGGATGAAGAAGAAGAAAAAGGAGGCCAAAGAGGAGGAAAGGAAAAGAAGAGCAGAAGACAAAATCTGGCTTTAAAAAGGTTGTAACTAATCCCTTGTTCATTCTGTTCATTCCGTTTGTTTGTTTGTTTGTTTGGTTGGTTGGTTGGTTGATTTTTCAAGACAGGATTTCTGTCTGTAACAGCCCTGGCTGTCCTGGAACTCACTCTGTAAACCATGGTGGCCTCAAACTCAGATATCTGCCTGCCTCTGCCTCCCAAGTGCTAGTATTAAAGGTATAGGCAAAGCTAGTTGTTACATGCCATTGCTACACCCTACCCTGGCCAGCCTTTCTCTCAGCTACAGTGACAGAGTTCAAGTTGAGCTTACATTGATATTGCTTATGTCAGGCTTAGGGCCTAGATGCAGTGGTAGAGATGAGGCATCAGCTTCCAGTTTTCCATACCTGAAATTATTCCACAAGCCATCACCAACATATCATTAGTAACAGTACTCCTTTAGAGTCTGTCCACTGACTGGAAAAAATTATTATTATTATTATTATTATTATTATTATTATTATTATTATTGTATAGATAAAGACAGAATCCTACAGGTGGCCTTGAGGTCCCACCTCAAGCAAAGTCATCTTGCTTTTAACTAATTTATTTTTTCATCTATTTTTTCATGTAGCTTTCTCCTACTGAGTACCACATTCTACCTCTTCCAGCCAGATCACTTTTCTGGACAACCTAGGCTATGATTTGAGCTAAGAGCCTTCCAAGACCTCTGTTATGGATCCTCTTCTCTAGGCTTCAGACTCTAATACAGAACTGCGGCTGATACATTATAAGCTTGAGTGTTCCTCATCTCAACAGGTAGTTTGTTTCACATTATTTCATATTATTGATCTTAGTTCAAGTTTGGGTACCTGAGTGAGGATGACATGAACCAAAGGCTGCAAAATATTTCATTTTATTTTTTTTAGTATTTTCTGAATACTGTATTTACATCATTTCTACCCCTCTGCCTTTCTCATCTAACTTTTCCCGTGTTCCTTTCACTCCCTCAAAAATGTATGACTTCTATTTATTTTACACACACACACACACACACACACACACACACACACACACACAATCAAGTCTGTTTAGTGTTTTCTTTTTTGTTTGTTTGGTTTTTCTTTCATGTATATTTCAGGTTGCCCACTGGAGGTTGAGGATAGAATAGCCTATCAGGGCGCTAGTCCCTAGAGAAAATGATTCTCCTTCTCTCAGCAGCCACTAGTTCATCTGGGGTAGGGCCTTGTGATATCCCCCTATCCACCCCGGCATGCCAAATGGTGTTGGCATTATCCAGGTCTTGTTTAGGGACCTAACAATCATTGTGATATTATGTATGCAGTCACAGTGGCTTTCTTCAGCTTCTTTATGACCATGTTTCTTCAGGAGTTCAACATAAAGCAAAACAGTAGGTTCAACCTTTCTTTCAAATAACCCTTTTCACCTCAGAAGTCAACACAAAAGCTCACATTCTACATCTAATCAAAATAAAATACAGGAGCATAAGACATGTTTTAGCAGTTAAGTGTACTTGCTTCTATTCCAGAGGACCCAAGTTCAGTTCCCAGAATCCCCACAGAGAGGCTCACAGCACCTGGAACTCCAGCTTCAGATAATCCAGTGCCATGTGCATATAATAACGAATCAAATAAATCTTAATAAGAGCAGGATACTGACAATGTCTCTGTAAAAGGATGTGAGTGTGGCCATTCAGAGTTACTAGAAGTCTTTTTAGAGTAGTTCTCAGCCACAGGAAGTTTGCAAGGGTCCTCAGTCCCTGACCACCAGATGGTATGTCAGAAGGAAAGCAAGTGTTAGAATGAGCTTTGCCATACTTGGAAATGTGATTACTGTTGTCAAAGGACAAAATTATAACAATTTAGTTTAAAGATCTTAATTGGCTTTATTTTAGATTCTGTAATTGGGCAATAGTTCACTCCATAAGACAGAGTTAATGTTTCAATGGGCTGAGCAGGAGACGATAGTTTTAGAAAGTATCAAAAAAGGTTTAATATCAAGTTACCTCAGGGTTACCTCAGGTTATCTTCCTTGTACATAAGGATTGTGACATGGAAATGCTTGAGGATGCCAATGGAAATTAACATGTTTGGGAAATATCCCCTGTCTTTTAGTTTATTGGAGGTCCAGTAATATGTTGTTCTCTAGTGACATGACTGATTACATCTTAAGTTTTATTCTGGTCTGTGGGTCTATGGTAGAAGTCTGATTCAGCACAAGAATATTCTGTAACTTTCTCCATCTGTTTTAACAAACAAAGTACCATATAATGATTCCAGCATTTTTTTTTTGTATTACAAATGTCATGTCCTATGCTCACCAATAAAACCTAGACAAGCTTACATGAGTCACTGCCAACAGTGACCCAGTAGTGAAATTAAGCAAATCAAATTACTACTGGAACCATTGGATTGAGAAAACTCAGAACTGTTTACATGTGACCCAATTTTTTTTACCCTTTCTTTAATCACAGAAGTACCCTTGGAGTATTTTTACTGATCAACACATTGTACTTTACTCCTATTGAGGGAAAAAAAGAAAAACAAAACTTGCAAATAATCATCACACTATTCAAAAAACCCTTAGTAGAGATGACAATAAACGTAACTAAACAATATTGTATGTACTTAAATCTTGAAGGTGACAGTTACATTAATTGTTTGGAATATTAAACAGCCAAACATGATGACTATATATAAGAATGGTTATATATTATTTGAATTCCTATATGAACGTTGAATCTGAGAATTATGTCTCTAGAAAAAAGACTGGCAATAATAATGGGTGCTCCTTCTAGAAACTGTGCTAGTATTTTTTCTAAAGCATAAAGTTGGAGTGGGTTTCACAATGCTGTATTTCCTCACAATTATTTGTATGTACCATGTATGTGCCCTAGTTAGCTTTATTTTCAACTTGATACAGCCTAGGGCCATCTGAGAGGAAAGTCTCAGTTAAGGAATTGCCTAGATCATACATGTGGGCATGTATGAAGGGCATTTTATTGATTGCTTATTGATGCAGGGGGAATTATTCCACTGTTGGCAGCACCATCCCTAGGCAGGTGGTCCTGGGCTATATAAGGGAGCCTGCTTCATATGATCAGAGAGGCAGCAAACCAGCCAGCAGCATTCTTCCATGGCTGTTGCCTCCGGGACCTTGCCTTGAGTTCCTGCCTTCACTTCCCTCAATGATGGAATGTGACCTTGAAATATAAGATAAAGTAATTCCTTTCCCTCAGCTTGCTATTGGTCAGTGTTTTATCACATCAACAGAAAGGAGAAGACAAGCTAATTCATGACCTTATCTTGGACAATTTTGAGAATGGACAGGAACAATAACTGGCCTGTCTGGTAACAACTTAATGCCATTTCAAGGGATCTGAGAGTTTAGTCATCTCTTACACTCAGTGTATGATTTTACAGAACATGGTTTACCCAAATGATGATCCTTTTTTACATGAAATTATTCCACAAGCTGTCACCAACATATAATCTATATTACTCTTTTATAGTCTGTCCACTGACCATAAGAAGTTCTTTTTCTGTACAGAGAAAGACAGTCTTCTTTGAAGTTTTCTGTAGAAATATGAACAATTTCTCAACAGTGGAAAGTAAAGCAGGATTACTATGAATCTTTTATAATTTTGCCCTTTTGTCTGCGTCTTGTGGAGTCTGGCAATAAGGATAGTCCTCAGATCAGACTCCTGAAGGAGATATGCTTTTAATGCAAATGCTTTTGTCATGCATTAACTTTCCCAATCTGTCACAGATACAATGAATACACTTTGATTATCTTGAACCACCGTGTTTTTGGTCTTTGAGATGTAGTAGTAAAGTATTTCATGACTAATAAACTTGGCTGTATGTGCCTCGACTATTTGAATATAGTTCAGTTCCACATGCCGGACTCTAGGAATTCTTAAGCTTGCATAGTGCCTCTTTTTACGACCTTATTATTATCGATAGCAAAATATATTCTAGCTACAAAAAAATAAGCTTTTAATTTTGTGAAACATCTCTTGTTACTAGCCACTTATAACAGAAAGTATGAATACATTTTTAGCATTCATACTGATAATATAGAGTGACAAAATAAATACTCTGGACTACGTGAAAGTCTTACCTCACTATGCAGCAAAAATTAATAATTGTTGAATTCTTCAAACCTGGATGCATTCTCCGAGCAGCAGGCAAACCACTGACTCACCTTATCATAACTTGAGTGATGTTGGGGACAGTTTTGATAAAGTGGTAAGAGAAAGCTTGTATGAACCCATATGTAAGCCATCACTTTATGTCATCCAGTAATGACCTGTGTAAAGCTGGCACAGGGAGTTTCATGTGACTTTCTTTTTTTCTTTCCTTATTTAATACTTTTATTTGTATGAGTGTTTTGCCTGCATGTATGGCTGTGTATCATGTGCATGCCTGGTGCCCATGGAAGCTGGAAGAGGGGATCAGATAAATTCCCTGGAACTGGAATTACAGATGGTTGTGACTTGCCATGTGGTATTGGAAATTGATCGTGGAACCCCTGGGAAAGCAGCCAGAGCTTTTAACCACTGTAATATCCTTTCAGTCCCCCAAAGGACTTTCTAACATACTGAAGAGCTCGATGTCTTGCAATTCATGCAGGAAGCCAGGAAGGCTCAAGACATGACTTGAATGCTCAGGATTTGAGGTTGAGTTAGCAACAAAATTCTATGGGCTATATCGTGTGAGAAGGAAAAAGAGCAGCTCCTATCACTATTTCACTTAAGTGCTGATATATACAAGTGTTTCTATTATTTCTTACCCACCGTGATGCATCTTTATAAGTATAATTGAGTGAAGTGCTACTCTCCATACGTACATCCCCTGCCTAGTTAATGACTTTAACACTAATTGAGCAGCTTCTTCGTTGTCATAATTCTGTCAATAAATCTATGTGCACTCTTATAAGCAGAGTAACTTAGTTTGACCTGATGTCATTGTTAGCAACAAGCAATAAAAGTGGTATGTAGGTGGAGAGGCAGACATCTTTCAGAGCACACTCTCCTACTGTTCATCAAAACATATTTTTTGTGTCTAGGAAATGCATCTTTTTCATAGTTTTAGTGAAAACCACATTCTAAGTCTAGCTGTAAATACTACAGGTAAAATTTATTACCATTGAGTCATCAAACTTCTGTTATACAGTATGACTTTAGTTATCTTTAAGTTCCTTGGTTTGTTTTCAAAATTTTGTTTTGTTTTGTTTTACTTTTTATAATCTTTTTATTTAATAAAAGTTTTCTTTCCTTTTACATACCAACCCCTACTCCCCCTAAAATTCTTAAAAGTAACCTTTGTAATAACTAGCCTAAAGCACCTCATCATTTTCACCTCTCTGCAGTTAACCTAATATGGTTTTACAGTTTATAGCATGCATTTAATATTTTGCTGGAAACCTGGAAATATCATTTTGCTAGAAACACAGAAATATCATTTTTTTTAAAAAGCATGTAGTGTTCTCTGTCATTTAAATTATTTCTGCTGTATGTAGTAATTGCCAACCTATTTTTACAGTGAGGCAAGTGTTACAAGGAATTCACAAAAAATTATTTTGAGACACGATCTTCTACTATTCCTAAATACAGGGTTGGTAAAACAACTATATAAAGCCTTCAGGATTGAAGAGCAAAGTGCTAAGCAATATGGTGAGTGCTAAGTATTGACGAAAGGTGATATGCTATGCCTGTTCTCAGGGGATGTGCCAAGAAAGGAACACAGTAGTCACTACACAGCTAATCATACAATGGTTGTTCAGTAATTATCATGTTTAAACTTAGTATCCATGTTGTTAGGGGAAAAATAAGTACAAAACCTGTATTTGTGATAGAAAGTGACCAAGGGCCTTAAACACCTGGGAAATAGCACAATGTTCTGTATGTTGAGACTAAATAGAGGAAGTGTGCAAGCTAGGAATGATGATGGCAAGGGATAAGCCTAACACTTCAGAGCAAACTGAGCCATCTGGAATATGCTGATACCTGCATGTCTTACAACATAGAACAGACTCTGGAAGTAATTTAGACTGTCATCAGAATTAGTGACAGGAGTGTGGGATATAAATTTTACTTTAACCACAATCATAAGGAGATTATGCTATTTGTGCCGTATATGACTCCATCAGCCTTGTTACTCGAAATGATGATTCTGGATAGAGATGGAGATGTTCCAAGATAAAGGTAAGACTGGGATTGTTGTGATTGGAATGGGGGGATTTGGGAAGACACATCAGTAGGTTAGATAAAAAGCTAACTTATTTCCACCCTAGCAGACAAGTGATGAGAACTTTCTTCTTTCCTTCTTTCTTCCTTTCCTCTCTTCTTTCTTTCTATTTATTTATTTTGCTAAATTGGACATGTTCTAACCAGAGAAAGAAGTGGTAATGTTAACCCTGAATGTATTGGCAAACTGACAGTGTAGTTGGATAGCAGGAGTAAATCTGACTCCTCTACTTCACATGGCTGGTCACTTTCCATCATGCCATGGAGGGACACCTCTGGATAAAAATCACCTGTTTTGATTTGACTCTGTAAATGCCAATTTTCAGCTCCAATACTTATAAAACATGTCTTAAACATCCTAATATCACTTGTTTACTGACTACAAGTAGTGACAATAATTGTACATATTTTAGTGTTAAAATAGAAATTAAAGACTCATGTAGAAACGAAGGTGGACACTTCTGACCGAAGATACACAGTAAAGGATAGGTGTGGATGGAAATTTCATTGGCAGGGCCTATAGAGTTCTTCTGACCTCTGCTTTTTTGTTGTTGATCACCTATTGGTCCTCTTGCCATTATGGTTGACTATGTAGGGACATCCACCTTGCATTTCCTCTGTCATACCATAATTGGTTCTGCCGCATGCCTCCTTCCCAGGGTGCTGGAACTGGTATCTCTCTGGACCTCTTCTTCACTTAGTTAATATTTACACATCCTTCAGGGCTCGGATTAAATGTCAGGTTCCTCAGAGGTAGTAATTTCTGCCAGACACAAAATTATGAAGTCACAGAGCAAAAAGATTAGTAAATAGTCTCTCCAGAAACCAGAGCTTTATGGGCATCATGATAAAAATCCAATAAGTATTTTTGTGTAAATTAATTGATCACATTCAAGTCAATAAGTAGGAAAGAGTTACATGTGGAAAAAAAGTCTGTGAATTAAGTCTTTGATATACTGCATTTCAAAGATGTGGAGACAACCTACATGTACATTTTGTTTCTCCTAATGTAAAATCATGTTAGCTGATGTCACGAAATTATAAGCAAAAAGAACAGTATCTCAGATTTCCTTCAGTCACAGGAATATTTTTTTTAATGTAAGTAAGTAAAAGTAGAAACTTTTAGAGGTCAATAAAACTTTGAATCATGAAAATCTTGGAGGAATTCTAAAAGAAATGGATTAACTGCTTCTGTTGAATAGAAATCTTGGGTGGTTTGAACAGAAAATTCACCTTAGGCTCACGTGTTTGAGTATTTGGTCCCAGTCTGGATGTGTTGTTTTAGAAGCTTATGGAACCAATTAATGGTACAATATTGCTGAGTAAGTACTTTGCTAGGAATGGGGCAGGGGTAGTAGGAGTTTTATTGCCTAAAATCACTTCCTGTCCTCTTTCTTTACAGCCTGTGTTAAGAGGCAGTGTGACCAGCATCTTTCTGCTCTGCTGTCATGTCATCCCTTCCATGTCTGACCCCATGCCTTTCACACCATGATAGACTTTATACTGTCATAATGTGAAGTAAGTCAAGATAAGCTCACCCCAACACCCCAAGCTGGGTTTTGTTATGGCAATTTATCATAGTAAAAAGAATAGAAACTGATGGAAATGGTAAGAATATCTGAGCTGCTGTTATTCAACTCAGAACAACGTATAATTAATTATTAAAATTCTGAGTTACAGACTTTTAAAATTAATATTCTGTTTTAAAATGGTCAATTTTCATTGACTCTTTTGTGCACGGGTATCATTTAACTGAATACGACTTGTGAAAATTTTATATTCATAAAAGGGTGCTATATAGTCTTGAAAAGTCATATTTCTTTCAAAACTTGGCATGGGAGTAAGAGGAACTAGGACAAAATGGTGAAGGAAATTAATGGGGAAATAGTATGTGCAGATTTTGACCAGAAGACTTAAAAGATAACTAAACCAAGAGGTGAATTAATTGTATAACATTGTCTATACCAAGTGACACATAGGGTATTTGTGGTATTTAGGGTGATCTGTAAAGAGCAATTATTCATACCAGACACAGGTGATGTCTTTCTGAATGTGAAGTCCTATTGTAGGGAGTTGCTTATCTCTTTAAAATTCAGCTTATAATTTTCTCTGATACCAGAGCACTAACAATTTGATGAATAAATTCATCTCACTACTGGGATTTCCCAAAAAAGAATAATTAAAAAATCAAAATCAAGATTAATTTTAAATTGTTAATCCATGACAAATTTACATGCTCATAAATTGAAAAAAAGTGAGTATATGTACATGTATGTATGTGTGTGTGCAAGTGTGTGCATGTGCATGTTGATGCTACAGGGATTTGAAATTCTAAGAACTACTTTGCTTCTTCTAATTTTAATAGGTAAAGAGGTATCACTCTCTATGAGAAGGCTAAGTACCTGTTAACTTCAAGATCTCATTACATATGACTCTTCAAGTTCCCTACCATGTTTCTTTTTTCTCTCTACTCACTTGTGTGTGTTAGCTTGCTTCTGTGCCTGGGTATGTGTAACAAGTTCTTCCTTCGTAGGTAGGTATGACTGGCTTGATTTTTTTTTTTAATTCTCCTCTTTCCCCCTTTCATTGTGAAAAAAATAACTTACAGAAGTGACTCAAGAAAAGCAGGCCTTATTTGGCTCACAACTTGAGGGAACTGCACATCACAGTGGAGAAGTCCCGGCAGCAAGACTGTGAGACAGTCGTCACCTTGCATCTACCCTCAGGAATAAAAGAGAGGCGAATGCTGATGTTCAACTCACTTTCCCCTTAAATTTAGTGCAGAACCCAAGCCCATGTAATGGTTCAACCCACATTTACAGTCAGTGTTTTCTCCTCAGTTAACTCAACCTAAAATTGCCCTCACAGAAATGTCCACAGATTTTTCTTCTAGATGATTTTAGATCCTGTGAAGTTTATAATCATATTAACCATCCCTGAAAGTAGCAGTGAGTGCTGTAATATTAATAACAAAACAACTATTATTTTATTGCTCTTTTATCTTGACAACAATATGGAAGATTGTCCATGAGATGTTTTCTTATCATGAAATTGGCTCCTTCTTTTACTGGCTGTTTTTGTTGTTGTTGCATGAATCCTGCAGAAGTAATGCTAGGTCATTCTCAGTGAATTGTATCAGGGCCTCCACAGTGTTGTTTGCATGATATTTTCATAGTGTAATTCTAGGGCATATTGGTTTTATTAATAGCAGCTATTTTTAATGATATCTAATAATTCAAATTTTAGGAATATTTTTAACATTGTTTACTTATACTTTTTTCACATTTGTTATTTTGTTATTGGTTACTTTTATATAACTATGATAAAACATTTTTGACAAAGACATTATATAGGAAGAGGAGTTAATTTGGGCTATGATTTCAGAGGGATAAATGATTCTATGGTTGCAGGGAGACACATGTAGCTGTAAGTTTTTCTGTGCTCACCAGGTACCAAGGTCCCAAAGCCATTTATAAAATCACTGTGTCCTGCTTCGTCCTGTAACTGTTCAGACCCAAGTAAACACACAGAGGCTTATATTAATTAAAACTGCTCAGGCTAACTACTGACTAGCTCTCACACTTAAACTCAGCCCATTTCTGTTAATCTATATGTTACCACATGTTTTGTGGCTTTACCTGTGTGCCCTTACATGTTGCTCCCTGGACGGCAGACTGACATCTCCTGACTCAGCCTTCCTCTTCTCAGAATTCTCCTTGTCTACTTATCCCGCCTATACTTCCTGCCTGGCTACTGGTCAATCAGCGTTTTATTAAACCAGTGTACAAAAGCATTATTCCTCAGCAGACACAGCTGCATGTGGTGGGAAAGTTGTCAGACACAGGGAACTGGAAGCTTACAACCTCAATCACATGCAAGAAGCAGTGGGAGAACAGGAAGTAGGTCATGACTGAGACTCAATGACAACCCACAGTGTCATATTTCTTGAAACAAGGATCCACCTCCTACAACATCACTAACAGGGAATCAAGTATTCAGTATGGACATACAGATGCGTATGGAGGACAGTTCTCATTCAATTCACCACACTGTTTTTGGTATAACTTGAATTTTATGAGTGTTATTTGAATAAATATCAGACAATATCTAATACTAGTAATATTAATTTGCTCAGAAAAAAATGAATATTCTTCTGAAAGAGTAGGAACTTATGCAAATTCCCTTGACCCTATCAGGCATTATAATTACTCATACTATATTTTGAACACTGTGAAAGAATATCTGCTTCTTTTCTATTCCCTTTGGCCTAGAGGCTGACCTTTCTACAAAGATATTCTCTATGGAAATTGTATGCATCATTTCTTCCCTTTATAAAATGCTGATGGCCCATTTTTGCAGATACCATCATTTTTAGAGTTCCAAAATTTCCACTTAGCATTTTAGTCTTCTAGAAAAGTATTTATATCTGAAATGTTCACCTCTCACCTGTGCATTTCTGACTTAGGAATCAGCAAATTTCTTTATAGAAAATTGTAAATGTTTGATCATTACACACTTTATATATCTATCAACCTTACACAATGTACTTCATAAAAGAATAATTAAAAATTAGTTATTTTAAAAGACTTAGTTTTGGAAGAAATTGGTAGGTGTTATTGAAATCTAATATCCCATAAAAGAAAGATAGTTGCACTAAGATTTTGAGTATTTCAGTTTTTCCTTTATCGAGACATTAACCCTCTGATTTTGATTACTTAGTGGCTCTGAAAATAAATTTGTCACCTTTAGTCAGTGTCCCTGGTGCAAATTTTACACCATTCTTACCCATTATAATCTTTACAAACTTTTAATATATAGAAGTTATAATTAGTATGCTATCTTTTCAATAAGACTTTATTCATTCCTTTTAGGCAGAGTTTTTCATCAGGACCTGGCTCCCAAATAATCACTCAGGGACTTATTATTACTTATAAATGCTTGGACAATAGCTTGGGCTTGTCTCCAGCCAGGTCTTACAACTTAAATTAACCCATTTCTATCAATCTATGTGTTGTCCCAAGGCTAATTTATCTCATCTACGAACTCCTCATCATGTTTCTCCTGCATTGGCTTGACTCCTCAGACTCTGTCATTCTTCATTCCAGAATACTCTCTGCCTACAAAATCCTGCCTAACTATTGGCCAGTCAGCTTTTTATGAACAACGAGAGCAACTCATTTTGCCCCTATACAGAAGGATTATTTCACAGCAATTTCTGGCTGTGTTCATCTCTTTCTGATTCCTTTAAACAGATTATTTTTTCAATTCTGTCTTGTGATAGCTCTCAGAACAGTCTAGTCTCATGTGTTCTCTAGTGCATTATCTGTAAGAAGGGAGCCTACAGTAACTCATTTTGATCAGTAATAACAAAACAGTTAAGATATTGAAATATTCATCTATTTGTTTTTATGATTGGCATTAATTTTAAGTCTTCATACACACAAAAATGTGTTTTATAGATAAACAACACTGTAAACATGAATGGTTTATTAAATGAAATATTTAAAGAAAATCTCAAATTATCAAGTTTTTCCTATGTGCTCAGCTCTTTCGATTTCTCCTCCAAAGAATACACATTATGATATTAATGCAAAAGCTGAGGTTAAAATGCAAATATAGATCTCAACATATATATTTAATATACCATAAACATTGATAGCTAAGCATGTTTTTCTGTTTGCTTTTACTTCCTTGATTGACTCATATATTTTTCAACGGATCACAAAACCTATATATCACCTGCTTATATAATGTCATTTTGTATAACTACAGTTATACTTCAAGTTGTTTTTAATAGCTATAGTGATGTTTGGAACTAGATGCCAAATGGAGAGGTAGATTTTTAGGGCAACTCCTTGTGTGATGTCTATGGGTTACTAATTGGAATCACACATCAATTCAAGTTTAATATTTGAAAATTTTAAGCAACTTAAAAATAACTAAGCATAGAGTAGAAAGACTGAGACCTAACATAAATCATATTATCTAGAAATATTTTAAAGGTGAATTAATGATTATAGACCTTTATGTAATAACAAAAAGCAGAGGAATAATGGGATAGAACTCTTGATTGAACATCCTGCCTATTATTGATGAAAATAACATTAAGATAGCATTTGAAGTGTTGGAAACTTACTGATGTATTACTTGCATTTTCAAAGAAATTTAATAAAATCATTAAAGGTCAAGTATTAATTTTACTTTTTAAAATTAAAGAAGGATTGTCCATCCAAAATATAGAGAAAATAACAGAAGATAAAAATTAATTAAGATGAATATATTTATTTTTATTAGTGTTTGTATGGCCCCTCCCTCTATCTGAGTGTGTGTGTATGTATGTGTGTGTGTGTGTGTGTGTGTGTGTGTGTGTGTGTGTGTATGTATGTGTGTGATGTGTGGCTGTGGCCGTATATGTTCACACATATGTACATATTACCACACCCATGCTGGAGTCACTATACAACTTTTAGGTGTCAGTATTCACCTTCCACCATAGGCTTCAGAGAAACTCAGGCCATCATGTCTGCATAGCAAATGCATCTTGCTGGCCCTAGATTTAAAGAGTCAAAGATGCAATATAAATTGATTCTATAAAATAAAATGTATTATTGTTGTATATTAGAAATTTAATGTTAACTGTGATTTAGCTTTGAACATTTGTTTTAAGCTTGAACACTTGGTATTCAAGGTTTTGAATTGTTTTAATTCTAAAATGAAATAAATAATGTAAAACAGGAACACTGGAAGGCCCCCAAGTCTTCTCCACATGACTAAACCTTTGAAATGTGAGGCATAGTAAATTCCTCCCTCCTTCAAGTTGTCTGTCTATTCCTTGTGACTTGGTCCCAGGACCACATGTTTGTGGAGAGCTGGGATGTTTTATATCAAGACGAAAATTGTCTTATGCTATCTTTAGCCCACACTAAAGTCATTCTTTGCCAACCTCTGTTTTCTACTTACTATACATTTAATTGATAGGTACATACTTCTGTAATGTTCTTATAGATAACTGACTTCCAGCAACCAAGATTACCATGAGATAGAACAGAAGAAGTTAGCAGAAATCCCTCTCCTTTCATGTAAGCCCCTCCATATAATTGAAAGGTGTCTAATTTTATCTTTCCATTTTGAAATGATAAAAATTTCATGAATCTGTTACCACATTGAAATATGGTATTGGGGGAAACTTGAGTTTATGTTTCCAGGCTGTGTTTCTTCAAATTATGCTACAGAATTCTCATCTTTTGTGGTGAGAATTATGAAAGATATAAAAGAAAGGAGAGGCTAAATTACTGATACAAATTTGTAGGGAGTAAGGGCAAGCCTCAGAGCAATGGCTAACAGTGATAGAAGGGCTGTGATAATACTGCCAGAGAAAGTTGATTTTATATATGAGTAGTAGAATGAATCTTAAGAAATGTTCTGTTTTTAAGTAAAGAGATGTCCTCTCTTTCACCTCTTCTACACATACCCCATTCAAACTATTCTATCAAATTTCCTTCAACCAAATCAATTCAAATTTCCTGATTTTTTTAGTATGTTAGATAGTAGGAGAAAAATCAGTTTGTAAATATATGCAAAACTGGAGATTATTGATAACTAATTCAATTTCATATGATTTATGTGATTCTTACAAATAAATCTGAATGTCTAATTTCATAGAAAAACCATCTAATACTAATATAAAATTAAAGTTCAATGGCTCACATGCCCCATTTTTGTGTTAAATGTGTGAGCTCAAGTTGTCAAAATTTCCCTGAACCATCACATACTGTCATTTGTCATCAACCTAGGCTGTGTATGAGAATTATCACAAGTAGTGTTTGGCACTATCAAACAACTTGGTCAGAGTTATAGTAATTGATTCTCTCAGGGATAAGAATGCAGAGCCAATGAGCTGGTTGGGTAAGGGCACTTGTCTCACCTGCTTGGTGAACAGTGTTCAATTCCTGGAATACACTTAAAGAAGGAATGGAAGAAGAGACTCTACGAAGACATATCTGAGCTCCATACATATGCAGTGACACATACTTACATAGAAATAATCCGTCATTAACAGAGTATCAAGAGGGTATTTATTAAGTTCAATATATTTTCTAGATTGTGTGAATTATATTTAATATTATTAAAAAGTCAAATACACCTCATGTCTTTCACAAATATTTTCTAATATGATTAAATAGCAGGCATTATTTGAACTTTTTGAAAAAAAATTCAAAAACATTTTGTACTTAACCTACATTGAAAATATGAACTAGATCATTTGCTAAGTTTTGTGTACAATGATCTTATTTTAATAGATCAAGAATAATATCTAAAATTATGCATACATAAAGAAATTGGTAAAAGGCAAAATTGAATTATTAGGTTATAGTAAAATATATTTTATGCTACTTGATTTGAATTTAGTCAATATTTATCACACCTTGAAGCCAGCAAAAATACCCACCTTTAGTTTTTGCCCTTGGTAGTTTCTGTCTCTCTGGTTTCCACCTGGTTGCAAATTCACTATCAGAAGACAATATAACCTTTAACTTATTAGCAGGAGAATTTACTGAGCTTGTTTTCATAGAATTCAAATGCGACCAGAGAGAAGGGCAAATTATCTAAGGTGTGTTGGAAGGTAAACAGCTGTCAGTGAGCTATGAATCATCTCAAGAGCATTTTAAATTAAAATCTCTATGAAATGGAAATTTTGCTCCTTGTAGATAAAAATTACCACATGGACCCTGTACTGGCTCTTCATTTCCTGTTTTTGTCTCATAAATTTCATTAGGGAAGTAATAAACTATTTGCTTTTGTTCTTTTCATTTATTTGTTCTTTATTTATTTAGATTTTTTTCCCTTTCAGTGATGGAATGTATGTGAAAAGGATGACCAAATTCCCTATTTTATAGAGAATCATAAAAATAACCACCACTATGTGGCAGAATGCAGATCTGAATTATTGTGCTAAAACAGCTATTACTTTTGTTGTGTTTTACAAAATGAAATCCACAGAAAATTCAGGTTACAATACATCATGATTCATTTTATGTTTAATAAACACTTAATTTTGTAACCAAACTAATTTTCTACTTTTTATTTTTATTTGTTTGATAGATTGACTGACTATTAATTCATGGAGTACAAGATAAGTGTGATTTACTCAGACTACAGCATTAAATGAAACTTTGTTTGTCTTAATTTGTATAATTTAAATGTATATATTTTAAATTTTAATATAAATTAAATTGTATAATTTAAAATATTTAGGATTCAATTATTATATTTTATATATGTGATGGGTTTTTTGCATGTATTTATATGTACTACATATGTACCAGATGCTTTCAGCATTCTAATGGGTATAGTATCACCTTCAACCAGTGTTATTGATTGCTGTAAGCCACCATATGGATTCTGGTAATGAACCTGGATCTTCTCCAAGAGTAGCAAGGGCTCTTATCATTCTGCTATTCTCCCATCCCCATGGCTGTACCTTAAATATACAATATATTTAAACAGAAAAAGCAAGAGAAAATATCTCAATGCCTATATCAAAAGCAAATCTGCAGCATCAAAATAGTCAATCAGTCTAGAAGTAGAACCTAAGACTGTATTAGCTTGCCATGACATTTTTCAGAATTTTCATCATTGGTACTAGAAAGTCTTCAAAACTGAGTTATTTCACCTTGAAACATCTTAAAATCACATTTTTTTCTCGACTTTCCTTAATAAATTGATGGTTTCTCTGTGCAAAAAAATACTCTCAAAATTGAATTAGACTTAACAGTATGATAGCAACGTGTGTGTGTGTGTGTGTGTGTGTGTGTGTGTGTGTGTGTGTGTGTGTGAAACTCTAGTATTGTTCCCCAGAAGGCATTCAATCATATTTTTTGAGACAGAATCGCTCATTGGGATTTGGGACCCACTGATTAGGCAGGTGTTCTGGGGGAGAGACTTAGAGACCCGGATTTGGGCATCCTCAGTGTTGCTATCCAAGCACACAAACCAAGCTTCTTACATGGACACTAGGGGGTTTAAACTGGTTCCTGACATAGTGAACACTTACTGATTAAATTCTCTCTGACATGCAATGGGAATATTTTTGTGGAATCAGTTTTCTGCAAATTAAAAACCTATCTGATACTGGTTAAAGCTTTACAAAGCAGCCAATTTGGAAAGTGATAAATGGGGTTAAACAGTTCATTCATTTATGAAAATGTTGTGTAAAATTATACTAAAACACACATTTTAATTAAAATGAGTATTTATGTTCTTTGAACCTACTAATCATCCTTCCATTTTTCTTTTACAGAACAAGAAATTGCTTGTTCACTTTGTTTCCATATTTAGTTCATAAGCCTTTTTCATAATCTTTTACAGCTTTGCCATACTCTTTCCAGCAATTTACTTGTCCTTTTATATATTTCATTTCTTGCTTTTAGTCTGTCAAGTTACAGTTCCCCTTCTCTAATGTCACCTGACATTTATCGTATTTACTATTTTCCTTTCATAAGCCACAACCGAATCCAGGATGGCATTTCTTGTCATTACATGTATAAGTGTATAACATCAATGTTCAGAACTGAATTCTTGTCACTATTTACGTTTGCTCTAATACTCCACATTATCTCAGAAATAAGGAATGAATAAAGGCTGGAACTTTCCTGAAAATTCAGTCATTACTTCCAGGGTGCATTTCATTTAAAACAAATCTGTGGACTGTTAATTGGTGGGAAGTGTCGTTAGCAAGCTGAATTGGGACTTAGGCGTATGAAAAGACCCAAGCCCACCCTTCTGCCAGTACACTAACATCAGAGGCAGGCTATGCTGCATGATCAGCATAAAGCCCAACTACCTCACTGTCAGGGTTCTTGATGAAGAAAAATAAAAAATAAATTTATTTTGCTGACTCTGCCTGTGGTGTTTGCATTGATAAATATTAAGAATAAAAAATGTTGTGCTGGACAGTTTTATTTCAACTTTACACAAATTAAGTCATCTGGGCAAAGGGTGTCTCTATTGAGAAAATGCTTCCATAAGATCTGGTTGGTTGTAAGGCATTTTATTAGTGATTGATAAGGGAGGCCCAGATCATTGTGGGTGGTTCCATCCTCAGTCTGGAGGTCCTGGGTTGTATAAGAAAACAGGTTGAGTCGGGCGGTGGTGGCCCATGCCTTTAATCCCAGCATTCGGGAAGCAGAGGCAGGCAGATCTCTGTGAGTTCGAGGCCAGCCTGGGCTACAGAGTGAGTTCCAGGACAGGTTCCAAAGCTACACAGAGAAATCCTGTCTCAAAAAACCAAAAAGAAAAAAAAAGAAAGAAAAAAGAAAAGAAAAGAAAGAAAGAAAGCAGGATGAGGAAGCCATGAGGAGCAAGCCACTAAGCAGCACTCCTCCATGGCCTCTGCATCAGCTCTTACCTCCGTGTTCCTGCCCTGCTTGAGTTCCTGTCCTGAGTCCTGCCTTCCTTTGAGGATAAACTATGATGTGGAACACAGGCTGAATAAACTCTTTTTTTCCCAGTTTTCTTTGGCCATGGTGTTTTAGCACAGCAATTGTAACCACAACAAAGACAGAGGTAATAATATATTTAAAAAAAAAAACTAATTTCACAAAGAACAAATGGCTGTTTCTGTGAGTATGCATGAATGTAGTTCATTTGTTTGAGTTTTGCTTATTCTTAGTCAACAATCTCTATTGTTCATATCAGAACCTGATGCATGTAATGACCATGGCATTAGCTTTATTACAAAGCAAGGGGTTTCCTAATGACGTTTTCACTCAATAATTATCAATAATTAGTGCAGTCCAGTGTTAAAGTTGAAAACAAATGCAGCACTCTTCCCACTATGGGCTTTAGTGTGCGCAGAGACCATGAAGGTGAGCTCATTTGCATATACACGAGCAAAATAACCCTTAATATACCAGCCCTGTAGTCCACATTATGTCACATATTTTCTGAGATTCAGAAATCTACTGACAGTACAGATTACAGTTACGGCTTTTAGTGTACAATAGATTGAATTGGAAATATTGGCCAGAGCTGACATCTCAAAAAGTGATAGTTTGAGGAGCTGTTAGCAAGGCAATTCAGATCCTCATGACTTGGGCCTCATAGCAGATAAACGGGAAGATAGAGGGCAAGGAAAGGGGCAGGGAGTCTGTTAAGATGAACTCAGAATGGGTACACTGTCACTTTGCCATCATACACCCTACACAGATACTCACACGATAACATGTGGAAGGAGGAAGGGAGCCTGAGGGCTGATCATGTAGAGCTGTTCACAGCAAGGCTCTGCACTTTCTTAAACCAGGATATAGTGTTTATTCTCATAATCCTTTTTGTTTTCTTTTCTGTTAGCTTTGGGCAGATTATTTAAATATGACGCTGAGTTAATTCTGCTCATATTTTACTAGTTTGTATTCTTACAGAGCAAGGGGGTTCTTAATGACATTTTCACTCAAGTACAGCATGTTTTTTGATGTGTTTTATATGCAAGGTTTTCTCTTGTGTTTGTAGAAAACCTAGGTTCCATATATGAGAAAAAAATACCTTATACTTTTTTATGAGTCTGCAGTATTTCACTTCATTTGATAATTTTCAATTACATCTATTTTCTTGAAAACAGTAAAAGTTTATTCCTTTTGGCTAATCAAAACATCAGTGTGTATGGATTATACATTTCCTAGTGATGAACATGAAATATGAGCTTGAATGTTGTGAACAATAAATATGTATGTTTTGCAGTACTTTGATAGGGAGCCTACGATTACTTTCCCAAGATAATACAGCTGGGTCATATGGTAACTATTTTTAAATTTTAGAAAAATCAACACATTATTGATTTCCACAGTGGTTGTTCCAAGTTACATGATCAAAATTTTATAGCGTTCTTTTTCCTATAAACTCAACCGTGTTATTTATTGGCTGTTTTTTATTTTTCTTACTGGATTTTTGAGATTGTAATATAATTACAGTATTAATCCCTTCTATTTCCTTCCTCCAGATCTTCCCATATACCCTTGCCCCACTTCCCTTCAACTCCAAGGCCTCTTTTTTAAACTACCCGTGTAGTGTGAGCTGACAAGAGAAATGAACATCCCAAACTAAATAGAAAGAAGCCTGTGAGGCTTCCACCCTACGAAGATAACTACAGGCAACTGAGGAAAGATGAGAGCACAAGAGGTGGTGTCCACCAGGAAAGAGGGCACAGGGTCATTGCGTACTGTCTAAAGCCAGCCATGGTTGTTGACTTTTAAATGATAGCCATTTAAAAATAAGTGAGATAAAATATCAGTAACAATTTGAATTTTCTAGGCAACTAAGATTTCTGTAAAATTTTTAAACATCCATTGGCCATTTGTAACTCACCTTTTAATAATTATCTGTTCGTTTTCTGTGTATTTGATTGACTGGGTTATTGTTTTATGTTGTTCTTTTTTTATTTATTTATAGTGGATGTTAAACCTTTTCCAGGTTTAACAGGTTTGTCATCAGTGTCAAATTCTGTGGGCTGTCTTCATTGTGTGCTGTTTAGAAGCTATTTAACTGCAAAAAAAATCCATTCATCAACTCTTGAAATTATTTTCTGAGAGAAGGAGTCTTTCTCAGAATATCTGTGCTTGTATCTTAAATTGTTTCCCTTATTTTCTTCCCTTATAAGTCTCAAAATTTTGGTCTCATTTGAAGTTCTTAGGTCCATTTTAAATTGATTTTTTCCCTTTTGTACAGGAGAGATAGAAAGGGATGTAGTTTCAATGTTCTGAATGTGGATATTCAGTTTACCTATCATCATTTCCTTTTTTATTTCTATTTTATGTGCATCTGTGTTCTGCCTTAATGCATGTGTGTGTGTGTGTGTTTGTGTGTGTGTGTGTGTGTGTGTGTGTGTGTGTGTGTGTGTGTGTGTGTGTGTTGGATCCTAGAATTACAGAAAATTGAGAGCTGCCATATGGGTAGTGAGAACTGAACCCAGGCCCTCTGAAAGAGCAGCCAGTGTTCTCAACCACTGAGCCAGCCCTCTAGTCCCCTATTGTCATTACTTTAAGAAGCTATCTTTTGCTGAAATTGGGCAGCATAATAGTATATGTTTATTTGCAGTGGTCTGGTTTAATCCGTTGGTTTAGATATGTGTTGTACCAATTAACACTGATTTTGTTACTATTTATCTGAAGCATAATATGTAATCAAGGATGCTGATGAGTCTTGCATTGTTCTTTTTGCTCAGGTTAATTTGGTTATTTTGCTTTTTTTAGGACACATTATGAATTTTAGTTTTTATTTCTGAAAAGAAATTTTTATGATGATCACAATCTTTAAGTCACTTTCAGTATCATAGCTGAATTAAAAGTACAATGCTATTAGACCTACACAAAAATTAGTCAAGTCCCATTCATTCAACCTATTTGAGGAATGGAGACTTAAAGATATGTGGAAATTCTGATATGAGAAAATATTGTTACAACATATTAGATTGTTCAGTATTTAGAGTTCAGGTACACTATTATTAGCCTGTCAACATGTAAGCATGGCCACTCCCTTTTATTGTACTGAATTACAGCTATTGACTGCATTGTGATAATGACAGGTGTCATTCAATATGCCTCCATACTTATTTGGATGATCTGTATTTAATTACAATGACCACCAGAATCCATCTGTTTTCACTAGCAGAGTAAATGTGTAGCTTTGGTTTCCTGTCAGAGGGACCTGCCTGTGTTCTCAACCCTTGTAATGACATATACTTGCCAGTAACACATAAAATCTCATCAGACTTGGAATTGGGGCCATAATGCTCCTGGATATGATGATAATAACAAATTTAAGGAAACATCAGTAAGTTATGTGTGTGGTAACCTGGGGAATGGAGCTATGGAATTGCCAAATGTTACAGTGCCAATTAACTTTCCAGGGTCTTCTGTCATGTGGCATTTCAAGACATATCTCTTAAGTTTAACAAACCAAAGAAATATTTCTCACATATTTCTGTATATCAAGCCCTCACAGTGTAAATTTGGAAAAAAGATGTGTTGAATCTTTTAAATAGTGGCACACCATGTGATATTTAATGTAGTTATCTGTCCTATTTAATAAACCTATCATTAAAAATTTAGTTCTCAGTGAGACCAAGCAAAAGTGAGAGAATGTTCTGACACATGGAAACTTCTCTTTCAATTAGCTGTTATAAATACATTGCCCCAGGCTGGAGAGGTGACTTGGGAGTTAGGAGGCCTTGCTGCTCTTCCTGAGGACTCATGTCAGGTAGCTCACCCTGCAGGGGTTCCTATAGAAACTTCTGGCCTCAGTAGGCACCATAGTTCCCATGGCATACAAACACAGGGATGCACACGCACATACACATAACTGAAAAAATTCTTTAAAAATAGATCTGGAGCTATAGCTTCACTGTGATACATACAAAGTCAGTGTGACAATATTTTCTTCTCTTTTCCCACTAAGATAATATGAATTTATTCATTCATTTATTTATTTATACATTATGGTTTGTGCAGGTGAGTAGGTGGGATCTTGATATATTGTGCTAATTGAGGCTAGAAGACAAAGCTTAGGAGTTATTTCTTTCCTTCTGTCCTTAATTTGGAGGACCAAACACAAACCTCACACTTGTGTAAAAGTATTTCTAACTAAGGAGTCATTTTTCTACCCCTTTAAAAACTTATTTATTTATTTATTTATTTATTTATTTATTTATTTTATTTATTTATTTATTTGTCAGAGGGAGCATGGCCCCATTGAGACCCAGGCACGTGCACACACATCATATATATATATATATATATATATATATATATATATATATACACACACACACACATACACACACACACACACACACACACACACACACACATATATATAATGATGAAAATGTAGTGGAAGACAATATGTGTGATTCAGTTTCACCATATGGGTTCTGTGAATTGAATTCAGATTAACAGGTTCAATGTCAAAAGCTCACATCAGCTGAGCTATCTTGCTGACTTTTTATTATAGTGTGTGTGTGTGTGTGTGTGTGTGTGTGTGTGTTTCTTGTAGGCATTTGGTTAGGTCATGGGTATAAAGATAAAAAGACAACTTTCAAGAGTTCTTTTCTGTTTCTACGTTGATGAGCTGATCTTTTTGTTTCAACTGGCAGATGTACTCCAGATTAGCTGAACCACTAGCTTGCAGATGACAATCCTGTGTCTGACTCTCATCTTTGTGAACATGTGCTAGAATTACAGATATAACCTATGCACAAGTCTATTTATGTGTTTTTCAAAGGTCAAACTCAAGTCATCAGTCTTGAATGGTTAGAGCTTTTATTTGATAAGCCATTTGGCCCACAAGCTGTCCCCACTCTTATTTAGTTTCTTATTTTTATTGAATTTTTTCATATAATATATTCTGGTTATGCTTTTCTAGTTTCCCAGCTCCTTCCAGATCCTCTGTAACCTTTCACCCCACCACATCCATTCTTTCTCTTTAAAAAAAATCCGCTTTTAAAGAGTCTTCTCTAGTAGAGTATGGTCTGTTTACAGTTTCTCTTCTTCCCTCTGTTCCTTCTAGTTCTTCCCCAAATCCTCTCCCATCTGGATCCATTCTCTTTTGGTCTCTCTTTAGAGATCTAGGAGATAGCAACCAAATATGACAAGATAAAATATAATAAGATGAAATGAAAACCATCATGTTGAAGTTGAACAAGCCAAGCTAAATTCTCTTTAGAAAACAAACAGGCAAACAACAACAGTGAAATAATCAAAGAATCAAACAAAGCACAAGACACCTACTCTCAAGGAAAGGTGCTTTCCAGACAGTGCAGGACTGAAGTGCATAGGAAATCACAGACACTGTGAAAGCATGCACAGGACCTGCAATGGTTCTAGCCAGATGGAGTCCAAGTACTGAAAGGGAGACATGGACACAGGCCCCTGTCCTAACAAAGAAGTCTTTCTGCAGCTGACATCTGATTACAAAAGAAAAATTAGTTCTCTCCAAAGGAGTCTCACTGGGTATACTAACCACATCTTAGGATAGGTCTCATGCCCAGGGGTTGATGACCAACACAAAACAAACTCACTGATATATTTTTAGAATTTTTGTCTCATATTACTATGTTTGACCATATTCCTCTGTTGATCTATTCATTTCTCTACTTCTGTCAAATTCCCACAAGTTTAATAATACTTTATTTTTCTATGATCTCAAACTACCATTGATTGCTAATTTCAGCACTCATTCCCCAAACACTGAATAACTGGAGGATTGTGAATAAACTCGATAAATTATTAATGACCAAAAAATGGAATTGAAGTGGTCATTTTCCTCCATTTTTTGTGAAGATATTTTTAAGTAATCTTGGCTTTTAGAAATAAGTCATAAAAGTTATATGGATTCTGTTATTTTCTGCACTCTAACACTGCTTGTCAATAATTTTCTAATTCAGAATATGGGGAAAACTGGGTCCCTAGCTTTTGTATCAAAACCCCTCCTTGAGCCGGGCGGTGGTGGCGCACGCCTTTAATCCCAGCACTCGGGAGGCAGAGTCAGGCAGATCTCTGTGAGTTCAAGGCCAGCCTGGGCTACCAAGTGAGTTCCAGGAAAAGGCGCAAAGCTACACAGAGAAACCCTGTCTTGAAAAGAAAAAAAAAAAAAAAAAACCCTCCTTCTTATGTATGTTTCTATTTGGAGCCTTTCACCTCCCCATGCTCAACCACTTGGCTCTCCTTGAACAATCACAGGGAGCTCTTCACAGTGCAGGTTCTTAAAGTTAACAGGTCTCCTGGGAATATCTCTCATCAATGATCCAGACTTTAGAGTTTTTTTTTTTTTTTTTTTGCTTTTGGTCATGCTTTTTTTTTTTATTTTTTAAATTTTTATTTTGCAATACAATTAAGTTCTACATACAGGCACAGATTCCCTTGTTCTCCCCCCTCCCGCCCCCCTCACCTTCCCCCCAGCCTGCCTCCCATTCCAATCTCCTCCAGGGCAAAGCCTTCCCCACAGACTGAGATCAACCTGGTGGACTCAGTCCAGGTAGGTCCAGTCCCCTCTTCCCAGGCCGAGCCAAGCGACCCTGCATAGGCCCCAGGTTTCAAACAGCCGACTCATGCAATGAGCACAGGACCCAGTGCCAGTGCCTGGATGCCTCCCAAACAGATCAGGCCAATCAACTATCTCACCCACTCAGAGGGCCTGATCCAGTTGGTGACCCCTCAGCCATTGGTTCATATTTCATGTGTTTCCATTTGTTTGGCTATTTGTCTCTGTGCTTTTTCCGACCTTGGTCTCAACAATTCTCTCTCATATAAACCCTCCTCATTCTCGCTAATTGGACTCCCAGAGATCCACCTGGGGCCTAGTCATGGATCTTTGCATCCAGATCCCTCAGTAGTGGGATGAGGTTTCTAGCACAACAATTAGGGTGTTTGGCCATCCCATCACCAGAGTAGGTCAATTCGGACTGTCTCTCGACCATTGCCAGCAGTCTGTTGTGGGGGTATCTTTGTGGATTTCTGTGGGCCTCTCTAGCACTTTGTTTCTTCCTATTCTCATGTGGTCTTCATTTACCATGGTCTCCTATTCCTTGTTCTCCCTCTCTGTTGTTGATCCAGCTGGGATCTCCCACTCACCCAAGCTCTCTTTCCCTCCACCCTCGCCCTTCACTACCCCCACTCATGTCCAGGCTGTTCATGTAGATCTCATTCCATTTCTCTGTCGTTGGGCGATCCCTGTGTCTTTCTTGGGGTCCTGGTTTCCAGGTAGCCTACCTGGTGATGTGAGTAGCTGGAGAGGATGTGGAGCTAGGGGATCTCTCCTCCACTGCTGGTGGGAATGCAAGCTTGTACAACCACTTTGGAAATCAATATGGCGCTTTCTTAGAAAATTGGGAATCCATCTCCCCCAAGATCCAGCTATACCACTCTTGGGCATATACCCAAGGAATGCTCAACCACACCACAAGAGCACTTGTTCAGCTATGTTCATATCAGCATTGTTTGTAATAGCCAGAACATGGAAACAACCTAGATGCCCTTCAACTGAAGAATGGATAAACAAAATGTGGTACATATACACAATGGAATACTACTCAGCAGAGAAAAACAATGACATCATGAGGTTTGCAGACAAATGGATGGACCTAGAAAAAATCATCCTTAGTGAGGTATCCCAGACTCAGAAAGACAAACATGGTATGTACTCACTCATAACAGGATACTAGATGTGGAACAAGGATGACTGGACTGCTACAGACTTTAGAGTTTTATTCTTGGGCTTTTTTTAAATTTGTTTTCTTTTTCTCCTCAGACATTAAAGAAACCTGCTTCTCCAAATGTTTAATATATAGACACCTTCCTTTTTTGTTGTTGTTTTTGTTGTTGCTGTTATTCTTTTTAGTTAATGATGGCTAAATATTAATTATTTCACTTTGCTAAATTGTATACCTTGAAGCTGAATTCTGAAGTTTGTTTACTTATTTTAGATATATGACAAGACTGTTAAAGTTCCAATTTCCACAATAATATCCTGTATGCTTTTTGAAGAGTGTGCATTTGTGCAAAATAAATATCTCAATTTCCAGTCAACAAGTTTATTTAGTTGACAAAATGCTGGCTGTTGTGATCTAAGGACAAAAGGTATGATGCCCTTACAAAGAGAAAGGGACTATGTTCCCACTTCCCTTCTCACTTATACCGGGGCATGAACTGTCTTACCCTTGAAGTGAAACATAAACAACTCAGGAATATGAAGAGGAAGGTAAAACACAAAGAACAAGCAGTTTAGTCAATATACTGTGGAGGAGGCTCTAGCTTAGGCACACTTTTGCCAGAGAGAGAAGCAAATTCATCTGTATAAGCCAGCCATGTTTTAGGGTTCTGTCTCCAGCATCAAAATCAGCTACCAATGAATGCATTTAAAGATGCACTTTAATTCTCATACAATTTCAACAGTTCAGGTTTAAATTATATCTTGTCATCATTTCATTTGTGTAATGTTTCAGTGACTTTAAAAAAGTAATGTTAATAGTCAGTCACCTCTTTCCTAGTCTCAAACACTTGGACTGGTGTTAAGAACACATTGCAAACAAGGTGCAATTACTGTTCTTGCTGTGTTTTTGTTGTTGTTGTTATTGTTTTTGTTTTCATTAGTCCTGTCTATAAATAAAACTATCAAAAAACTCAACTGAGAGTAGTAAGACATAGGTAGGTTTGTGTTTGTGTGGGTGTGTGTGTGTGCATGTTGTGTGTCTGTGTATCTGTGTGCATGTGTGCATGTGGAGGCCACTGGCTAATATTGAGAGTCTTCTTCAATTGTTCTTGTACCTTATCACTTGAGGCATTGTCACCCAATCAAACCAAAGCTCCCTGATGTAGCCAATCTCAATAGTCAGCTTCCTTAAGGGACTGTTCTTTCTTTCTCCCATGGTGAACTTGAAATTACATGTGAACTTCAATGCCCACCCGGTATTTACATGACTTCTGGGCTCTACACGCCGGTCCTTCTGCAAATCTTCCAATCACCTTTTGATATCTCATGGTGAGAAATATTTTTTCTCTTACCAAAATCAGGAATATAGATGGTTAAGTGTTTCATTTTATTAATTTTGGGGGGATTCTCATTAACTACTGTGTGGTTTGTTTTCTGCTTGTGAGGGGTTTCAACATGTATAAGATGCCTTACTCAGAACTCAGAACACACACAAAGGAACTGATTACCGAGAATAGCTATTTTACTCTTTGATATGTTCCACAAATGAACAAAGAATAAATTGGTAATACAAAATAAAATACATAGTTAGCATTGCATTAATACAAAATATGTGCTCCAATTTAGTTTTAGCAGGTCACAAATATTCAATGAAAAAAGAAGCAAAAACACAGAAATGAGTCATTATGTTTTAGACATGTAATAGAATATATTCTAGAGTTTTTAAATTATAAATAAAGTGTAGCTGGTTAATTTGTAAGCTTTATCATCCTCTCTCTCTCTCTCTTTCTCTCTCCCTCTCTCTCTCTCTCTCTGACACGCACACACACACACACACACACACACACACACACACATACACACACAGGCACATGTAAGCCTTTGTCTTACTACAGTCAGTTGTTTTTTTGTTTGTTTTTATGGTTTTTACTATTTTATTTATTTTACATTTTTATCAATATGTAATTATGCCACTTCCCTGTTTTCTTTTCCCTCCTCTAGTCCTTCCTGTGCGCCTCACTCACATTGCTCCCCTACCCCTCTTCATACTGATAGCCTCTTGTTTTTTAAAATATTGATTCATTCTAATAGTTCTGCTAAGCAACACAAACATGACCGATTAGCAAATATACAATATAAAAATAACTCGGGTTCTTTGGGTTAGATATTTGTTGGTGTATTTTAGTGCCTTATGTTATTTAAATTTATCATTTAGTATTTTCTATTTTGGGCATAGCATGTGAGGTATCAGATATCTTTATTCCACTTTAAAACAAAGTGAAGTTTAGCATATTCTCCTTCTTAAAGACCCCAGTCCTCTGCTGCTGTCAATGTACACCTATAAACCCCAAACTCTTTACATTTTGAATCCTATTTTCAATTTTGAACTATTTTCACTGTTTCAGTCAACTAAGTTTTAGAGTCTTCATTACACCATTTATTCATACCATCTTTGACTTCCTTATTATTACTATTCTAAATCCATTGTTTTATACATCATCTTTTTCAGAGGATATTGCTGTGGGTATATGGATAATTGGTACTGTCTCTTGGAAAGGAACTCTTGTTCCTTTGTTGACTGCTGTTTCTTGATTCCTGTTACCTAAACATGTCAGGTGGTTATCCAGATGTATGGAATTCAGGGATCCAGCTTTAGACAATTCAGTGTTGATATTCAAATGGCTATGAGAAGTAGTACTGACTCAACTCCTGCTAAGTGGGGTTTCTAAGCCCTGGAGTAGACCTTCTGTAAATTTAGAGATTCTCATCTGATCTTTATGACTCTGAAGAGGTGTTCAGGACTCTATTCAAGAAACCAGTACTGCTAGAGGTAGATGTGCCACTGCTAGTCTTGGATTCATACCAGAAAAGAGGTGATAGGTTAGGGGTGGTGAAGAGTAGGTGAGAGTTACATGTCCCTCAGCATATCTGAAGGGGTGGGGGTAGAATTACCAGTGTAGATTACTGCCATTCTCTGGAGAGAAGCACTCCTTGAGTCAGAAGTCTAATGTTTTTGTCTGGATATGGCCCCTAGTAACAAGTGCACCTGCGGTTTAACCATGAGTCCCAAAGTAAGGGTGGGTAGGGGGAGAAACTGGCTCTGGTAGACAACTAGAAACTAGGGTGTCCTGAATGGAAGAGGCAGAAAGGTAGGGCCTACCAGTGTTCTTGTCTATTGTGATGGCCACAGAATCCCTGGTAGCAAGCAGGGCTCAGTGCTCAATACTTAAACAGCACTACTAAAACAAAAGTATTTTTAAGTCTTAAAACAATAAGACTTCTTGAAATATGTTTGAGTAATGTGATGGAGGTATCAATGGGCCTAAATAAAATTGATAATTTAACCATTATTTGCTGAGTAAGGAGATGTTCTCTTTGGAAAGCATGGCCTTCTGTCTGAAAATGGACAACAAATGGGAAAACAAAGTCAAATTGGTATACATACTACTTTATGCCATTTTATTGTCTTCAGTGTCCCTTCTGAACAAAACATTTCTCAAGTATTCCCTCCTGTGACCACACAGCAATCACGAGTTGTCAAATAAAGTCCATTTTTTTCCTATGTGAAGAAATCTGCTAGTACAGACTCAGAAAATACCATCTCCCATTTTCTGTTTTAGTTAGATTATCCCTACTTAGTCAGAAGTAAACCTCAGGAGGGACTTGCAAAAGCATCAGTCTCCACAGCATTAGCGATTTTCTGCCCTAGCTGCAGGATAAATGATCAACAGGATGCAAAAATCCACAAAATTCACAAGTCCTCTGATAGGGAAAAATCTCTCAGTTCGACATCTGATTTCCTGCATGCCTCTGAATCTTTCTTGCTCTCAAGCTTTCAAGTTACTTTAACTATGCTGAGATATTGGGATGACCTGATGAGTAGCACCTCTTGGACTGCCTCTTTATTCATCCTAATTTATTTTTATCAGTGATACATTTCCTGTTAATTTTCCTATGTGAAACAGAACACAGAGAGATTGCAAATATTTACATTTCCACTAAGAAATCTTATTTAGATATAGGCTCACAGACAGACAAACGTGTAAAATGTTACCAAATTATTTAACTTCTGTAAATGCAAATATTGATTTTCAACTGGCAGAAGTTCAAGTTAACATAATCAAGATATTCCTGATCCACAGGGCAAAGCAAGCCCTTATTATAAACTACACATTTCATATAAAATTGATGCTTTGTAAAATGTTTATGGTCATTGGGGAAAGTCCACTTAGCACAATTAGTGGACTCAGCCTGATGTTTTTAAACCTGGTGTTTATCTTTGTATTTTCAAAGTTATATTGATCAGTTTATATTTTCAGACATTATCATAAGTGAAATGGCACCCATTCAACCGTTCCACATGGGACCAAACTATTAATACATTTTTATGGCTTTAAATCATCATCTTTCTATTCTTAGGACAAGCCTTATCATCAATGCCATCATCACTTTGAATGCTTTTTAGTATCATATTTACTTATTGGCTGGACAAATAGGCATCTAGCTTCACAGCTCCCAACTTTGAAGATTAGAGGAGTATGGCTCCTAGATCCAGAGACCAGGAACAGCTATAAATACTCAAGCAACATCTATCTCTGAACTCTGGCTGCCAGCAGCCCCAAAACTCAGTTCCCACCAACACCTGGAATTGCCAGCAGTGCTGATTATCATTATTACACCTGAGCTTTGTTGAGCACTTGGTTCCTAACAGTAGGTAGCACTTCAGGAACTGGTGAGTAAGTGGTATTGTTCATGCTTTGAGGATCTTCAGAGACTAGGGAGTCTGTGAGTCCATGAGCTCCTTCTCACATTTGATTCGCCATCAGAGCCTTTCACCTCTTCACCCTGAATATTTCAACCAGCCTTCATATTCCCACAAAACCAGCTCTTTCTCTTGGTCTGTTTCCTTTTGGCTTCTTCAGCTGACTGTAACACTGCTACCCATGCCCATTGCTCTTCAGTGACCACTTCTTCATGTCACCACCTCCGATTCTGACAGAATGAAGGTTAAAAACGACTGGGAAAGATGTCTTCATTTGAAAATTAATATTTCTACTCTGGGGAGGAGATGAAGGTGAGCTCCCGGCGAGGCCCCCACGTCTGTGAAGCAGCCTGGTTGTAGAGGTAGAAGGAGATGTAACATGGTATGACATAAAAGTGGGACAATTATTAGGCTCACCAATTACTAGAACTACACAGAAAGCAATCACATAAACACTTATCACAACTGAGTGCTTTGTGGAAATGAGTGTTTTTCCTCTGCACCAGGGGAAGCAGTTTGCCTCTGACTGGAGTCAACAGAGTTTGCAGTATCCTGTGATGGCCTCTGAAGCCACTGTGTTTACAATGCTGCTTTCCAAGTGCCATATAAGCTCTCTGGGGTATTGCTGACTAGAAAAGGTTTTTAACTCTAGTCACAGTGATCATCTACAACTGCTAGAACGTTCCTTAGGGTAGTTACAAAGTGTTCAACAGACTGGTGTCAGGGGGACTTCTCACCAGTTGCCAAGAAAGAGGCTTCTTTTCTGACAAAGCCTCCCTAGGGAGACCATGAGGCACACAAGAAGGGAGGCCACATCAAATGGCCCCAGTCATGGCTGTTTTAACTATTTTCAAAGAGTATTTAACTCCTTACAATAAAACTTTAACACAGAACTATTCATTGTAATAGAATTTCATAGGATTAATGAATAGTATTTAACAATGTGTAACTCTTACCTCAGGGTCTCAGGGAGAGAGGTGCATTTAATCGGCCTCCATGTCTTGCATTGATATATCATAATCTAATTCATGCAAGAGCTCTGCACCTGTAATATCATTTGAACTATGCAATAGCCATACAAGCAGAAATGAAAATTGTTATTGATTCCTGCCATTGCTGAAGATAAAAAGCTCAAAATGTCATAAAATAGTTTAATTTTATTTCGTATTCCAAGTAAGATCATCACTTAAATAAACTGTATTTCAGAAATTTGGTTAGTCAATAGTGGTGGATCTTGTAATGGTCTCTTACAAAGAAAGGTCATCCTGACATTAAGAGACACTGAAGGACTCACAGTAGTTTCCTGACTCATGAAGGACACATTTGTGACACATGATTCTAAAGCCTCCCATTAAAATAGAAGGTTTTAAAAATTACTACAGTATGTTGTGAATTATGTAGCCATTGTTCACTAGGAAAATGTAAATCTATTAACAGGATTTTTTTTTTTTCTTCAGAAGACTATCAAGGTGGGGATGAAGGAGCCTAGCACACAGATCTTTCAAGCTAGTGTCCTGTTTAGCACACTATAGAAATAGAACTGTTTGCAGGTTTTGAGTAGTACTTCAACTGTAGTAGCCTTATCCTTTCTGAGCTCAAAATAATTAAAATTATTGGAATTCATTTGTCAATGGCAGGTATTGTACAACTTTTAAGAGCAAAAATATTTTGAAGGAAAAATAATTATATGAGATGTAGAAGAGAAAATAAGTCACCAACCTTGAAACATCAGATCAATGGAAACTGACTATATAATAGCTCTAGTAATATACATGATAACGTATTCTAATTCTATAGTGTATAGCATACAATTATTGACAGTATAATTACAACATATATTTTCTTTTTGTCTTTCATTTTTCTTTATTAAGAAATTTTCTACTTACTCCACATACTATCCACAGATCCCCTCTCCTCCCTCCTCCACCCCCTCCACCCCCAACCCTCTTTCCCGAGCCACCCCACATCCCCACATCCCCCAAATCAAGGTCTCCCATGAGGAGTCAGCAGAGCCCAGAACACTGAGCCTAGGCAGGTCCAAGCCTCTTCCCACTGCACTGAGACTGTGCAAGGTGTCACACCACAGGCACTGGGCTCCAGAAGCCTGCCCATAGATCAGGGACCCATCCTGATCCCCCTGCCTGGGTGCCCCCCAAGTGTTCGAGCCAAACAACTGTCTTCCATATCCAGAGGGCCTAGTCCAGTCCCATGGGGGCTCCACAGCCACCAGTCCACAGTTCATGGGCTTCTACTAGTGTGGCCGGTCATCTCTGCACGTCCTCCCATCATGATCTCCACGTCCCTCGCCTGCAGTATCTCTCCTCTCTCATGACTATACTTTGCTTAATGTCAGTTGGTGTTCTCATGATTGTAGCTAATGGACATGTGTGTGCCTCAGCAGACATGACTATTATTTTTTACAAAAATAGTAAAAGGAAATAAACTACTAACAAAATAGGTCAAATGAGCAGTATTTTTCATATCAGATGTCCATCAGTACTGATGTTTTAATAAATATATTTACAAAATTAGATGTTTGAGAATTAAGCCTCCTTTACTAAGCAGAAGGTATCACTAGACACATTAGAAAAAAAACAGGCAGCATCACTATCTCTGTTTCAGGTTTTAAATAGCACTTATGATTGGTCCGTAAAATCTGCTTTTGCTGTTATGATAAACTAGTGGAAGGTTATGTGATTCTATTTGGCTCTATTTTTTCATGTATAACATAATACTAGGATTAATGGAATCTTAGTATTATTGTGAAGGTTAAGTACAACAACACATGTAATGTATCTCCTTTATCCTCTGGAAACTGTTTCCCATTTCTTTCGTAACAATTTTGCAAGAATCATGTAGCTGTGTGAGCAATTATTTCTCAATGGTCTTGTTTTCATACTTTATTTCTTTTTTATTACAAATGTCACCTTCTCCATCATCTCAATCTATAAACGTATATTGTTATCTATTCAAATAATTGGGATATAAATTCAACTCTTCTATTTTAACTTTAATTTGTAGCCCTAATATTTAGTCATAAAATTCTCAAACCACCAGATTTCAGGCTTGTACATATTGTATTCTCTCTCTAAAACAAAGGGGTACTGGGAAGAGGAAATCGCACAATCTTCTACTTGAAAAAAACTACAATCCTATGTAAAAACCACCCTTCATTTCAGCAAGTCTTGTGACAAGTTTTATCTTTAACGTTCTTAGGTGGTGTTAATAAACTCCAGCATTTCAGTGATTCTAAATGAAATGGCATGTTTTTCATCCACGTTGCACATTCCTCACACCAGCCTTGTTTCAGCCCACTAGTCTTTGAACTTTTACCAAAGTGTGATACTATATTCCCAAAACCAGACACAGAGATTGCTATGATACATCACAAACACAGAAAAAACAACCAAAAAAAAAAAAAAGACCCAAACAACCAAAGCCAATGATGTAGTGTTTTGCATCAATATGCAATGTTTCCTTGGCCAGTACCCATCACATGGTTATAGATCACTTTATTGTTGAGTAGAGGTGGAGAAAGATGCTACCATGTAGCTAGCAAGAAGTAAGGTTCATATATTGCTGATGTCAGCCACAAATAAAATTTCTGGTCCTAAGAGTGAAGAACACAGAAAGAAAACATGAAAATAAATGGACAGGGGACATTTTTTTCTATTTAAAGTGGTGCTCTGATAAGAAACAAGTTGGGTTAGGATTTGAGGAGGCAGAAGATAAATTAGGTAAGTTATACGCATATGTGAGGCAGGGTCTGGGTCTGGAGTTACCATTTTGTCCATGGACAGTCATTATTAAACGTTATCTGGCCCCACTGCTAGATACTGCCCCACAGCATAACATGGGAGGAGGAGACAGTGGAGCTGAATCCATTCCACACCTGACTCCTTCGTACTCAGAGAACAATTTCATCACCATGATCTGATTCCTGATATTTCAGATCCAATACTCAGGGTCATTCTTGTGTATTAAATGAGAGGTCTAGCCACAGAAAACTGTATACCAACATGGATTAAAATTTACCCTGTTCTTCAACCTACTGGTGTAAACTTATGTATTGTGTTGTCTGCTTTCCATTACTGTGACAAAATTGCACAGATTATCCAAGAAGAAGGAAGGATGATTTATTCTGGTCATGGTTCCAGATGATTCTGTCAATGCAAGTTTGTCCTTCATCTTTGTGGCCTGTGTAGTGGGCTTTCTTTGACTGCCAGCCCCCACAATCAGGACACGGAGACTTATTATGGATTGTAAATGACTGGCTTTAACTTAAGCTTGTTTCAAAAAGTTTTTTTTTTTAAACTTAAATTAACCAATTTCTATTAATCTATGTGCTACCCTGAGGTTCATTTATCTCATGTACATATTGCTCATCCTGCTTTCCTGCTTCCTCTGTGTGTGTGTCTGTCTGTCTGGCCCCTGGATGGATGACCTCTTGCTGGCTGGCTGGATCCCCATTGCTCTCTGCCTGCCAGCCCTGCCTATCCCTCTTCTGCCTAGCTATTGGCAATTCAGCTTTTTATTAGACCAATCAGGTGCCTTAAGCAGGCAAGGTAAAACAACAACACATCTTTACACAATTAAACAAATTCCTACTTCACAACAGGCCTGTGCTGAGGTTGCCTGCCCTGGTGAGGGCACGTGGTGAGGAAGCTTGACTTATGGTAGAGAAAACAAAGAGAACAGAGACCCAAGTCCCTTTGGAGGATATGCTTCCCTATCTTATCCATACTAAGTTAATCTCTCAAAGACTCCAACAATTTCCAGTATTTGAAGAGATTGTAATTAACATATTCAGCCTTTGGAGGATACTTTCCCAAACTGTATGGAGTAGGTACAGAGATACCTTGTCATCACATAAAAGGAAGTTTGCAGTTTGTGGAATGATAGTCTGTAATGCAACTGCAGCTTAGAGGCAGATTTTTTTTTTTGTCTTCTTGAATTTGCTTATTAACTTTCCAAGTATCAACAATGGCCTGCTGTACATCATATCTACTTGTAAAACTTTATTTAAAGTGATAAACACTTCAGAGGTCAACTATTATTCAACAGTAACTGTCAGTCTCTTCACAGAGAAACAGTGGGGCTCTGTTCATCTTTCTCCTTTGGTAATATTCTGAACTAACACTGTAGGTAGAATCATCTGAATCACCTGTTAGTAAATTAACAGAACATTTGTAGTGAAATAGAAAGTATTACATTGTCACAAATTGTAACTCAGAAAATATATTTGCATTTGAACACAGAGTAATATTTGTCAGCCATCATGGAATGAAAACAAGACTTTTTTGTTGTTATTTTACTAAAAAATGAATTGGGTTTCATTTAACAGTAACCTAATCAAAAATTCTTAGTATATACTAGTTTGCTCATATGTAAAAGAAAAATAAGATTCATTTCACTTAAAATAAATAAAATTTCCCAAACTGAAGAATATTAATTCAAAACTAAATTTTATGTGGAATCTGAATCTTATTCTGTATTATATATGAATTAGACTAAGCCATCACATTTGTATCTTTCTGCTCACTTCATACAATAATAGATGCTAAATCCACCATTTACTTTTGTCTTATTAACATCTTAATCAAATAAAGTTCATAAAGATTTATATAAGCAGCAAACTACAGCTAATTCTACATATTTTAAAGAACACATTGAAGTCTGTTGAATGATTACATTTCAGTGCCCTCTAGGCATTAGCAGTGGACTACTAAGGACATATATGAAATAAATTAACATAACTTTGCTTCATTTTGAGAGGCATATTTGACAATAATTTTAATGCATACAATTATTGTGTAATTTATTAGAAAATAACTAATGTTGGAAAATAAAAATGTTATGAGTTTGTACGACACACTTAAGTTTAACTATGCTAAGTTTAAAACATTAGGACCAATGCTTATGAAATCTCTTCACACTTATAATTGTGTAACCTGAACTGCACTAGTATATCTTGCAGATTTGCAAATTTGAAATTCTCCTGTATCGGTAAGTTTGACTAAATGCAAGAGGTATCACTACAAATACAATTGATTCATTTTTGTTTTTAATTTATACAATGGTTTCCCCAAAATACAGCAGTGTGTTTTCTTCATATGTGAAAGTGTAACTGGAAGTCATCATGTAAAGTCTGTTTTTCTAGTGATGAGAGCTGGATTTTACAGTGGATGCTCTTTATGCCTTCTTATAAAGCACCACAGGGAAAGGAAAAATCTGATTCCCAAGGCTCTCTTCCTTTAAAAAATTTACTGCTACTAAATTTCAACATTTGTTTTTATATAAAAATATAAAACATTTCATTACACTATCAGATAATCTAAAATATACTCTCAAAGGTGAAGAGATGTCTCAGCTGGAGAATAGAGGATTGCTGGGCCTCAGTATCCCATCAGCCAAACTGGTGAGTTTCACGTTCTATGAGCGATTGTCTCTCAGGAAGTAAGTACAGGAACAATTCATAGAGACACATGAAGTTGCCCTCTGTTTCCACATTCATGTGGACACACATATACCCAGATGTACATGTGCATACATGCACACACCCAGATGAATACATAAAATGTACTTTTGCTACTAAGTCTAAAGATCGTGCAACAGTACATTTTTAAGATTTCTTTTATTTATTTCATAGTAATAAAATTGATTTAATATTGACAAGTTTTTGAGTTTATATATAAACTTAAAAAGGCAAAATGTCAAAAACAATTAAAATTAATTCAAACATAATGAGATAGTTGTAGCACAAAATCTAATTGGTCTTAATTATAAAAACCCAGAGTCAGATATCAGGGTGAAAGCTGAAAGATCAGAGAAGCAGAGCAGCCAGCCATAGAAAGACTTCTTACTTCTAGGAATCCTCAGACTAAAAGGAGCCAAGCTCCTGTCTCTGCCCTGCCTTATCACTTCCTCTCTCTGCTCAGCCATATCACTTTCTGTTTCATCTTCTCATTTATGCTAGGAATAAAGAGGTGTGTCTCCTAAGTACTGGGATCAAAGGCATGAGATCCCAAGTGCTGTGATTAAAGGTGTATGCTTCTACTACCTGGACTCTAATGGCTAGCTCCACAGTCTGATCTTCAGGCAAGCTTTATTTGTCAGAGCACAAACAAAATATCACCACAGATAGTAGATTTATTGACAAAAAAATGTATTATATAGGATGAAATACACTAGTGGTATATTTATTGGTAACACATTATATTAATTATAAATACATGATATATTCTATTATTTCTAGCTGTAAAACATTTTCTAGAATGACTATTATAACAATTAAATGTTTAAAGTTCTATTTTAATTGTTAAAGTATAGGATAACAGGCTTTCAATAATTCCTTTACTTGATCACAATTCAAGTTTAGTGATTTTACCTTCTAACCTTGATGATCTAAATAATTATGTGTCCTATGCAATCATAAGTTTTAACATTCCTCCTGGAAGTGACTAGTTCCTCACAGCATATCCCTCATGAGGTAGTAAATATAAGATTGACAGTGCACTTAAAATATATATTTTAATATAAATTGTATATGTATTATAACTATGTTTATACATATTTTTATATATGACAACCCAAAAATTACCATTAAAGAAAACAAATCTATTAAGAATGTAAGAATGCACAAGATTAAAAAATAGATGTGACAGTTTTCATTTGAAACAAATATGTTCCCGCGCTATCATAAAGCTAGATTTAGGACACAACCAAAAACACAGACACAATGCACCTCTCTGGGGCCTGTGAGCATGAGTATGGGGATACAGACAAAAAAAATGTAACTAAAAAAACTCAAGCTGCAATCTGAGACAAAACTACTGTAAGTCACACAGTGGACAAACTAGTAGGATCTATAATGTGTACATGTCAAAACACAATGTAAGAAGAAAAATATATACATAGGAAAAGTATTGTGAGACACTTGAGAAATGCTGCAAAAAGCTGCCTCAGAGATTATCTTGTGGGTAAAGACATGCCACCAAGCCTGTCTACCTGAGTCTGATACCTGAAAACTACAAAACAGTGGACACAAGGAGCCAGCTTCCCCAAATGTCCTCTTACCTCCACAGGAACAACATGACAAATGTGTGTATGCAAACACTCAAATAAATGAACAGATAGATGATAGATAGATAGATGACAGATACTGAAAAGTAATTGAAGTAAATGCATTCACAGCAAATAAAGGTGACAAAATATTAACATTGGTGTTTTAGTTTATTTTCAATTGCTGTAATAAGCACCATGAGTGTAAACAAGTTGGAGAGGAAAAGGATTATTTCAGTCTACAGTACAGTCATTCAGTGAGGGAAGTCTGAGGAGGAACTTGCGTTCAGGACAGGAGCCTGAAGGCCCAAAGCAAGCACTGAGACAAAAACCATACAGGAAAGCTGCTCACAGCACTCAAGACCACCACACCTGTGGTGGTACCACCCACAGTGTGCTGGGCTTTCCACAGCAATCATCAGTTAAGAAAATGCCTAACAGGATTGTTTACAGGCCATTCTCGATGGTCGGTGAATTTTCTCAACTGAGGTTCCTACTTCCCAAAAGACTCCAATTGTGTCATATTGACCAAAAACTAGGCAACACAATCACTAACCATCAAGGAATATATATAAATCATTCATTGACTATTTTTCCCATTCATGTTTGGTTCTACCCTAGGTCACTGGGATATAGGGCTTCTGGGGCCTGACCCTCAGTGGGGGAGCTCCCTCTCATAGTATGAGTCTCTAGCTGTGTCAGTCATTAGTTGGCCACTCCCATAGTTTATGCACCATCCTTAGCCAGCAGGGACGGAAATATAAATCAAAATTAGACTGAAATTCATCTTACATCTGACATAATGGCTAAGATAAAAAACACAAGTGACAGTTCATGCTGGAGAGGATGTAGAGCAAGAGGAGCACTCTTCCACTGCTGGTGGGAGTGTAAACTTGTACAGGCACTTTGCAAATCAATATAACACTATCTCAGACAATTGGGAATCAATCTACCTCAAGATCCAGCTATACCACTCCTGAGCATATACTTAAAGGACTCTCCACCATAACACAAGGACCCTTGCACAGCTCTGCTAATAGCAGCTTTATTTGTAATAGCCAGAAACTGGAACCAACCTGGATGTCCCTCTACAAAAGAATGGATACAGAAAATGTGGTACATTTACACAATGTAATATTACTCAGCTGTGAAAAACAGTGACATCAGGATATTTGCAGGTAAATGGATGGAACTAGAAAAGATCATCTTAAGTGAGGTAACCCAGACCCAGGAAGACAAACTTGATATGTACTCACTCATAAATGATCATTAGCTGTAATGTAAAAGAGAACCATGCTACAATCCACAGACCAGGAGAAGCTAAGTAAAAAAGAGATTTCAAAGAGAGGGGAGAATGCATGAGTCTCGCTGTGAAAGGGGAAATAGAATGGACATTGTCAGTGGATGGAGGGAAGGACCTGCGGGGGTGGGGGATGTGGATGGAAACCAGAGGAACCAGGTGGGGAAAGGATGGAGAGAGTGCTGGGAAAGATAATTGGAATATGGGGGCATCTATGGGATGAGCTAGAAACCTAGATTAATGAAAACCCCCAGGAATCTATGAGAATTATCCTAGCTAAGATGCCTAGAAACGGGGGATATGGAGCCTAAACTGGCCATCTCCTGTAACCAGACAAGACTTCTAGCACAGGAACAGGGACATCAACCCAGTCACAAACCCTTTGATCTGCAATTTTTCCTGCCTACAAGATGTGCTGGAGTAAAGATGGTGCAATTTGTTCTTTATTATACTCTTCCAAAGATAATTATAGAGTAATAATAAGAGCTAACAACTCCACTTTCTGTTGATACCCACAGAAGTACAAATTTTATGGCCAAATAAAAACCCTATCAATTTTTTAAATGCAGAGACTAGAAGACTGGTGATTATCCAGCCCTAAATGGAACATCTGTGTCCACTACTCTGAGGTCCAGGAGACATTGTAGAAGGGCTGGTGACAGTAATTTCAGGGCCATTGGATGCTCAAGAATATTTTAAAACACTCTTTGGGTAGGACATAGCTATGGCAATCAGGGGCACAGAGTAGCTGCAAGAACCTATACAACATAGGCACAAACAAAAGACATGAAGATGAGACAGGTACTATTGGGAAGAAGGGGATGTGCGCAGAAATGGGAAGTCAATAAGAAAAGACAGTGGACAGAGGAATATGATAACAGTATATATTATACATAAATAAGAAAAGGTCAGAAAATTTGAAGACAAACCTATAAAGTAAATACATTATCATCCTAAAAGTTGAAAACCCATGCATATACCCATTTCATTTCACATAAAATTATAAACAATCCCAATGTTCTTCGATGGGTAGCAGCAGAATTGCTGCTATGGCATTAGAATTAATAGACTGACAGTTCTTGATGGCCGATTTTTACAGAGGGAGGTCATTCTGACAATGGAGATGTTCAAAAGCTGCTATATTCCTACCTTTATGAAGGTTCTATTATAATGCATAAACCACTCCATAGTTTTATATAGTTAACATTATATTAAAGTTATATTTATTGTGTATAATATTATTGAAGCATAGTATGTGATTCTGGATGCATACTGCACTGGTGTAGACATGCAGCAAATATAATAAATACCTGATACACTTGAATTTTTTTCTATAATAATAATGCTGAAAAACTACTTGTAATAAAAGACATCAATAAATATGAAATAAATCAAAATATTAGTTTGAAGCAAAGGAAATTTAGTATATGTCACTAGTAGTCTGACTGAAAATTGTGATAACTTGATAAATATTCAGGGAAAAATTAGTAAAAGAAGTATACATCATATCTTTGTTTTCAATTTTATTTTTTTACTGAAAGCAGATTATTTTCTCATACAATACACCCCAAACATTAGCTTCCCCTCCTCCCACTCCTCCCACTCCCTCCCCACATGTTCCCTCTTCCTCAGATCCACTTCCCCTCTGTCTCCCAGAAATGGACAAGCCTACAACAGACAGCAAGCAAAGATGACGAAACAAAGTATAGTAAGGCAAGGCAAGAGCCCTCACACTGAAGCTGGACAAGGCAACCCAACAGGAGCCAAAGAGCCACAAGAGCAGGTAAAAGACTCAGAGTTAGGAGTCACACAAGGACACATAGCTAATAGCCACAACATATAGGCAGAGAACTTAGTACAGACCCATTCAGATACCTTGCTTGCCACCTCAATCTCCATGAGCACATATGTGCCCTGATTAGTTATTCAGTGGGCCATGTTCTGGTGTACTCCATCCCATCTGACTTCTAGAAACCTTCTGCCTCCTCTTCTGCAGGATTCCTCAAGCTCCAATAAGAGGCACCTGAGAAAGACCTTCAAATTAGACTGCCCACATAATGTCTTGCTGGGGATCTCTGCTCCTGCTCCCATCTGCTGCCAGAGGAAGCCTCTATGAAAGAATATCAATAGGAATCATTTCATTGATTCTCATTTATTAACTTTTTTGACCAGTCATGCTTGGTTCTACCCTAGACATCTGGGCTATCCTGTCTCTGGTTCTTGGCTATCCAACCAGTGTCAGGCACAGGCTCCCATTCCCAGAGTAGGCCTCAAGTTAAATCAGATAATGGTTGACAACTTCCACAAATTCTGTACCACCTTTGCCTTAACATACCTTGCAGGATGGACAGATTGTTAATCAAAGGTTTTATTCTTGGGCTGGGGTCCAGACTTCTCTTCCCTGTAGCAAAGAAATTAGAATGTAGGCCTGAGGTCTCCATGCAGACACCAGTGTGGCCTCTCTATATGAAATGAGCTGTAAAGTTGTCTTTGCGTTGGGGACCTGCTATCAGTTTTCAGCTAGCAACCTTCTGTCCTATGTGGTGATATTTTGTTTGTGCTCTAACAAATAAAGCTTGCCTGAATATCAGAGGGTACAGCTAGCCATTTTGTTAATCATAGATGTCTGGAGGTTTGTATAGACAGGAGACAGGAAGTGATATGGCTGGGCAGAGCAAGTAATATAAGGCAGGCAGAGTCAGGAGCTCAGCCTCTTTTCTGTCTGAGGAGGACTCATGAAGGTAAGAGGTGACTTTGGCTGTTCCTTTACTTCTGTGATCTTTAAGCATTTATCCAGATATCTGACTCCGGGTTTTTATTATTAAGACAACTTAGAATTCACAATACAGTCCTATCATGAATCTGCATTGTTTGGGGATTTCCACAGGACACCCTTGGGCAATAATTCAGCTGAATGCAACCCAGTTCTGCCACTGGAAGTCTTGTCTGGCTATAAGAGATGGCCGATTGATACTCCATAGCCCCACTAGTAGGATTCCTCACTAGAATCATCCTCCTAGATCCCAGGAAGTTTCCACTGTACTATGCTTCTATACTGGCCCCAACTCCCCCAAATTCCCATCTTCTTTGCTCACACATTCTCCTATCTCATCTTCCTCACCACCTGATCCCACCTAATCCCATCTCTCGAAACACCCAGTCCACCTACAAAATCTTCTCCATTTCCCCTCCCCAAGGAGATCCATGCAATCCCCCTAGAGCCTTCCTCTTTACCTAACCTCTCTCTGTCTACAGACTGTAGCTTGTTTATAATTTACTTAATTGTTAATGTGCATGTATAAGTGAACACATACCATATTTGTCTCTCTTGGTCTGGATTCGCCTCACTCAGGATGATTTTTTTTTCTCATTACATATATATGCTTGCAAATTTCATGATGTCATTTTTTAAAGCTGAATAATATTCCATCGTATAAATGTACCACATTTTGTTTATCCATTATTCTGTTGAGAGACATCTAAGTTGTTTCCAGCTTCTAGCTATTATGAACAAAGTCACAATGAAAATCATCGAGCAAATGTCTTTATGGCATGATGGAGTGAGCTTTGGGCATATGCACCAGAGTTATATAGCTGTGTCTTGAGGTAGATCAATTCCCAATTTTCTGAGGAAGTGCCATATTGATTTTCATAGTGGTTTTACAAATTAGCATTCTCACCAACAAAGGAGGAGTTTTTCCTTTGCTCCATATCCTCATCAGGCTGATATGTCACTTGTGTTTCTGATCTCAGCTATTCTGACACGTATAAGATGGAATCTCAAAGTAGTTTTGAACTACATTTCCCTGGTGGCTAAGGATGTTGAACATTTCTTTACATTTTTATCAGCCATTTGAGATTCCTCTGTTGAGAATCCTTTCTTTAGGTCTGTAGCCCATTTTTTCAGTTGGACTACTTGCTTTTATTTTGATATCTAGTTTCTTGAATTCTTTATATATTTTGGATAATAGACCTCTGTCAGATGTAGAGTTGGTAAGAATCTTTTCCCATTTTGTAAGGTGACACTTTGTCCAATTGACAATGTCCTTTGCCTTACAGAAGCTTTTCAGTTTCATATAGTCCCAATTGTTGATCTTAGTGCCTGTGCTTTCAGTGGTCTGTTCAGAATGTTGTCTCCTGTACCACTTTATTCAAGACTTTTCCTACTTTCTTCTATCAGGTTCAGTGTGCTTGGCTTTAGGTCTTAGATCCACTTAACTTGAGTTTTGTGCTGGATGATAGTTATAAATCTTTTTGCATTTATGTACATAAAGACATCCAATTTTACAGCACCATTTCTTGAAGATGCTGTATTTTTTCCAGTGGGTATTTTTGGCCTTTTTATTAAAAAAAAAAAAACAAAAAACAGGTGCCCATAGGTGTGTGGATTTATGTCTGGGTCTTCAATAATGTAGCTGGAAGTTTGCCTGTTTCCTGCCCAGTCCTGTAGCCATTCAGTCCCAAGTTAACATACAGAGGCTTATTTTAATTACAACCTGTATGGCCTATGGCTCAGGCTCATTATTAACTGGCTCTTATAACTTAATTCAGCCCATTTCTACTAATCTATATTATACCATGTGGCTTCACAGCATTACCTGTTCTCTCACATCTTGTTTCTCCTGGAGGAGGCTCACACCTTCTTCTCTAACTCCACCCTTTTTCATCTCTATCTCCAGTTAGAATGTACCACCTAACCTTATTCTGCCTCATCATTGGCCAAACAGCTTTATTATCGAACAATGAGAGCAATACATATCCACAGCGTACAGAAAGACCTCCCACAGTACTTCCCCTTTTCTGTGTAATCAAAACAGAAGGTTTTAACTTTAACATAGCAAACATATATAACAAAATAGTTATCAAGCAAGAACTACAGTTAAAATATTTAGTCTATTTGTATTTGACAAAATTACAGAAAACATTATCTATCATATCTTGGTGAGTCTAAAGTTTTATATCTAACTTGCCTTTTATCATAACTAAGGAAAACTGTAATTATAAGTATCTAGTCTTCAACTCCATCAAAGACCCCAGAAGGATATATTACCTAAGTAAACAGGAAGTGCATGGTAAGCAACTTCAAAATTTCTAGAAATGACAGAGACATCTGGCTGCCTGGACAGTCACCAAGAGTTCCTCTGCAACATTGGGACAACCCATCTTCAGCCTACAGGCCTAGAGTCTCTGGCAGACTTTTTAGTGAAGCAGGAAATTTGAAGGATTGTCTTGCCTATTGGCAAAGTTCATCAGTCACTTTCCTCTGTGTCCTGCAGTATGTCGGGCTGTATCTTCTGTGAAGCAGGAGCTAAAGAACCATCTCACCTTGTTTAGGCAAAGTTCAGTGGTCACTTTCCCATTGGTCCTGCATATTCAGTTTATACAGTATACTGTCAAGCAGTCCAGAAAGAAAATTCCATGAATCACTGTGTCTGGTTTCATGCCAATACCGTGTGGTTTTAATTGCTATCACTCCATAGTACAAATTCAATTCAGGAATGAAAATACCTCTGGCAGTCTTTTAGTGTCCTGGATTGTTTTAACTATACTGTGTTGTGGGATGTTCTGTATGGCAAATGTGTTGCTGATTGGTCAATAAAACACTGATTGGCCGTTGGCTAGGCAGGAAGTATAGGCGGGACAAGGAGGAGAATAAAGCTGGGAAGTGGAGGGCTGAGTCAGAGAGACACTGCCAGCCGCCACCATGACAAGCCGCATGTGAAGATCCCAGTAAGCCACGAGCCATGTGGCAAGGTATAGATTTATGGAAATGGATTAATTTAAGCTGTAAGAACAGTTAACAAGAAGCTTGCCACGGCCATACAGTTTGTAACCAATATAAGTTTCTGTGTTTACTTGGTCGGGTCTGAGTGGCTGTGGGTCTGGCAGGTGAGAGAGATTTGCCCTGACTGTGGGCCAGGCAGGAAAACTCTAGCTACAATACTGTTTTTGTTTTGTTTGTTTGCTTTTCCATAAGAAGTTGAAAATTGTCCTTTCAAGGTCAGGAAAGAATTGTGTTGGAATTTTGATGGGGATTACACTGAATTTGTAGATTGCTTTTAGTAGGATGGCCATTTGTACTATGTTAATTCTGCTGATCCACGAGCATGGGAGATCTTTCCATCTTCTGATATCTTCTTCAATTTATTTCTTTCAAGACTAAGTTTTTTTACATCCAAGTCATTAACCTACTCGGTTAGTTACCACAGAGTATTTCACATTATTTGGAGCTGTCAGGGAAGGCATTGTTTCCCTGAATTATTTCTTAGTCCATTTTTCATTTGTATTTAGGAGGGCTATTGATTTTTGTGAGTTAATTTTTTACCCAGCTACTTTGCTGAAAGTGTTTATCAGCTGTTGTTGTCCCTTGGTGGGACTTTATGCTCACTTACGTACAATAACGTATCATCTGCAAATAACAATATTTTTACTTCTTCCTTTCCTTTTGTATCCCCTCTATCTCCTTCACTTGTCTTCTTGCTCTAACTAAGACTTGAATTACTATTTTGAACAGAAATGGAAAGAGTGGACAACCCTGACCTGTTCCTGATTTTCAGGGAAATGCTCTGATTCCCTGTTTATTTAATTTGACATTGGCAAAAGGCTTCCTATAAATTGCCTTCATTCTCTTTAGGTAGATCCTTTGTATCCCTAATGTTTCCAAGACTTCCATCATGAAGAGGTGCTGGCTTTTGTCAAGGTTCTTGTCTCCATCTAATGAAATGATCTTTTTTTTCTTTCAATTTGTTTATATGGTGGGTTGTGGTTTTTAATTTTCATATATTGAACAATCGCTGCATTTCAGGGATAAAATCTACTTGATCATAGTAGATGCTTTTTTGATGTGCTCTTGTATTTGGCTTTTCAACTATATGTTATTTTTTTATTTTTATTTTTTTCCCTTTGAACTGTTTTTGTTTGTTTGTTTTTTCTAATATTTTTATTTTATAAATAACTTAATTTTACATATCAGCCACGAATTCCCCTGTCTTCACTCCACCCCCCCAGCCCTCCCCCCAAAACCACTCCCCATTCCCACCTCCTCCATGGCATGAACTGTGAACCAATGGCTGAGGAGCACCCATGGAACTGGACCAGGCCCTCTGGATAAGTGAGACAGTTGATTAGCTTGAACTGTTTGGGAGGCCCCCAGGCAGTGGAGCTGGGACCTGTTCTTGGTGCATGGACTGGCTTTTTTGAGCCTGGGGACTATGCTGGGATACTTTGCTCAGCCTTGGTGTAGGGAGGAAGGGACTGGACCTGCCTTGGCTGAGTCTACCAGGCTGGGCTGACTCCCCAGGGGAGACCTTGGCTTTTCAACTATTTTATTGAATATTTTTGCATCTATGTTCATAAAGGGAAACAGTCTGTAATCCTTTTTCATTTTTTGGATCTTGCTGTGGCTTCTCTATCTGGGTAACTGCAGTCTCATAAACTAAATTAAGTGAAGTCCTTCCTGTTTCTATTAGATTAGTTTGAGGGGCATTGGCATTAACTCTGCTTTGAAATTCTGACAGAATTCTGTGCTAAAATAGTTTGACCCTAGGGTTTTTTTTTTGTGTGTGTGGACTTTTAGTGACCATTTCTATTTTGCAAGGAGTTATATGTTTGTTTAAATTGTTCACCTGATATTGATCTAAATTTTGTAAGTGGTACCTGTTGAAAAAGTTTGTCTATTTCTTTCATTCCCCCCCCCCCACAATTTTGTAGAGTACTTGATTTAAAGCATGTCTTCAGGATTTTATAAGAATTTCAACAGTGTCTCTTGTTATGCTTCCCTTTTAATTGTTGTGAGAGAGTTGAGCAAACTGTACAAAGATGTGTTGCTCCTTTACCTGGTCTGCATAAAGCACTTGATTGGCTTAATAAAGAGCTAAATGACCAATAGCTAAGCAGGACAGGTTTGGTGGAACTTCCAGGCAGGGAGAGGAACTCAGAATGAATTGGGTTGTATGAGAGAGATGTGAGTGAGACATTGAGCAAGTCAGATATACAAACTGGAGGAGAGGTAAAAAGCCATGTGACAGAATGTAGATTAATAAGAGCAGGTTAATTTGAGTTATAAGAGCTAGTTGAGAACAAGTCCAAGCTAAAGGCCAAGCTTTCATAGTTAATAAGAAGTCTCCAGGTCGTTGCAGAAATGATGGTCTGACAAGAAAGACCAACTACATTTCATTTCTGATTTTATTAATTTGGATTGTTTTTCTCTCTGCCTTTCAGTTAGTTTGGAAAAGGGTTTGTCTATCTTGCTGATACCCTCAAAGAACCAACTCTTTGTTTCATTGTTTATTTGTATTTGTCTCTTTTTTCTACTTTATTGATTTCTGACCTTACTTTGATTATTTCTTGCTTTCTCCTCATCTCGTGTGTTCTTACTTGTTTTTGTTCTAGAGATTTCAGGTATGCGGTGTAGTTGCTAGTTTAAGATCTCTCCAGTGTTTTATTCTTAGTGCTGTGAACTTTCCTTTTACCTCCACTTTCATTGTGTCCCACACATTTGGATATGCTGTGTATTAATTTTAATTTTAATAATTCTAGAAAGTCTTTAATTTCTTTCTTCATTTCTGTCTTGATCCATTTTCCATTCAGTAGAGTGTAGTTCATTTTCCACAAGTTTGTAAGTTTTTTGTTGTTTCTCTTGTTGTTGTTATCCAGCTTTAATTTATGATGTTCTAATAGGATGCAGGGAGTTATTATTTTTTTTAACTTTCTTGTCTCTGTTGAGACTTCCTCTGTGCTACAGTATGTGATCAATTTGTGCAAAGCTCTATAAGGTACTGGGTGTATTCTTTTGTGTTTGTATCAAATGTTCTGTAAATGTTTGTTAGGTCCATTTAGATTATAACATCCATTAGCCCAGGAATTTTCCTCTTTAGTTTTTGTCTGGATGATCTTCTCATTGGTAAGAGTTGGGTAATGAAGTCCTCCACCAACAATGTGTGAGGATCAATATATGATTTCTTTTCTTTTACAAAAGTTTGTGCCCTTGTGTTTGGGGCATAAAATGTTTTTGAAAAGTTCTCTTTCCAAAAACCAAAGGATTTTTCACTTCATAAGTGCATAGTGTCCTTCTCCATCACTATTGATTAGTTTTGTTTTGTAAGATATTAAAATGTCTACACCAGCGCTCTTCATAGGTCCATTTTCTTTGAATATCTTTTTTTCCAACCTTTTACACTGATATAATCTCTATCCTTAATTTTGAGTTGTCCTTCTCAGATGCAGCAGAAAGTTGTGTCCTGTTTTTACATCCATTCTGTTAATGTTAATCTGTGTCTTTTTATTGGTGAATTGACACCATTGATGTTGAGATACATTAATGACCAGTGTGACAGTTGTGTGTTACCTTTTTTACTGGACTTCTTGGCTGTAGTGTTTACAGGGAATATCTCCTATTTCAGAGGTTGGTATGCAATGACAAGTTGGTGAAGGAGGCAGGAAAGGATGGTCTGTAGGATCCACAGGCACAGGGAAGAAGGGAGGCCCTGTAGCTGGCTATCTGTTTTAGTACTAGGATAAAAACAGAGGATTGGTTCTTGGAAAGAAGGAAGATTGGAGGTCTGTGGCAGCCCATCTAGTTTTCTGAGGTGGAACATGGGGTGTCCAAGTTAGGGTTGGCATATAGGGACTAGTGGAGGAAGAGAGTATAGGAGGGGATAGTCTGTAGGAGATGTAGATAGTTGGGAAGGAAGTCTGCATGTGGCATTCTGTTTCAGCACTGAGGATAGGCCCGAGGAATTAGATCTGAGGGAACAGAAAGAGTAGAGAACAGCTTACATGTTTCTTTTTTCTTTTCTTTTTGGTGGGTCTGGTCTGTAGTTGAGCAGGGGATGTCTATTCAAGATGGGGGCTGGGACACAGCCATAAGTGAGAGGGAGGCCAGGAGGGAATGGTCTGTGAGAACCATAATGCTAGGGAAGAGCCTGAGGGATTGGATCTGGCAGAACAGAGAGATCACATATCTTTTATAGTTAAGGACATTTTTGTGATCACATTATAGGTATTAGATATGGATTTTATTCTTAGATTATTTTAAAGGCTTATGTTCTGCTTTTAAATTTAGAAATAAATTGTCTGCTTTAAAACTGCAAATTATATTATGTATGTATTAAATTCTTACCTAACCTTTTGCCGAGTAATTCCATACCTGAAATAAAACTGTTCAAACTTTAAATCCTTCCATTATATAGGGATTTTCACACACACACACACACACACACACACACACACACACACACACACACAATACATTTATAATTAGTATTAGTTATTTGAAATGCTTCCATGTTGTTTTTATGTGGTTTTCTCTATAGTTTAACCTTTACACAGGAGAATAATTCTCTTGATTAAAATGAACTATTATAGTTTGGATCTAGAATGTGACTTTAAAATCTGGTCCAGTCTTGATGATGTTGGAAGATGGAGAATTTTAGGAAGTTGGAGACAAGTGGAACATTTAGGTCATGGAGTACATGCCTTTAAGGTGATTAATGGTTGAATCTTCTAGAAAAAATACACTGGAACTTCAAATCTGAGATAAATAAAATTTTCTCTTAGACATAATTTCTCATAATCTGTATGATAATATGAGATAATATGGGATAATTCTCATATAATGCATCTCATATATATACATGTATGTTTACAAGAGAAATTATATAGGCATATATATATATATAAATATACATAGAGCAATAAAATAATATAAAAAAATAATAGTTTCTTGGGTTTACTTTATAAAATAACAGAAGAAAAAACTTGGACATTTGTTCTTATGATATTTTGTTTGAGATATATCTGGTAGGTAGGACTGAAAGAATTATCTTTATCATCATTCATGGCCATGACTAAAATAAAATAAAGACATTCCCATTAATTTAGTGTACTGGACAGCTGATAGAGATCCAAAACCTATGATCAGTCAGTCACAGTAGAATGGCCACAGTGGTCACTCTATGGAAACTATCTGACATATTTGCCAGTTCCTTTTGGTTTATAACAATGTTTTATATATGAGAAGTTTTTAAATTCTACTCTCATCCTCCTTCAGCTTTGATTCTGTAAAACTCTCTGAAAACATATTTGTTTTTAAATTACCAAATCTCAAAGCATTTGCTTGTATGTCATCAATATCCATTTTATTTAGAGGTTGCATTTTTCTTTATATCACCAATGGAAGAAAATTAGCTAAAAATGCTGATTTATAAAGAATAAAATGAAAAGCACTCAAGAGAAACACAATGGCTGATTCGTTTCATTAATACTCACTGTTTGTGTGTGTGTGTGTGTGTGTGTGTGTGTGTGTGTGTGTATGTGTTTGTGTGTGTATAGCTGTAAGTATAAATATAAGACATAATCAGATGTGATTATCTCACTGGAATCATCATAATGATGCTGATTCACCTGCTGTTAAAGGGAATTAAAAACCCTTCTTGATTAGGTCACTGAATTAAGTATCCTTAGTGTCACTGCATCTCATTTATTATGTGCACAGTAAAGAAAATAGGGGTTTTTGGCCATTTCTATTGAAGCTGAATTTTTATTTGATAGTGTCCACTTAAAACACATTTTTCTCAGTTCCCTTCTAATAGTATTCAAGGTTCAAAAACAAAATAAGTTTATTAATGATATACAATGGAATTTAATAAAATTCAATAAGCTTGTAAATTGAGGCTGCTACAGTAGAATTCCATGTTTGAAAGGGAACTTCAAAGAATGTGACTTAGTTGACACAATTGGATACAAATTATGTCTAATACAGATGTCTCTATATGAGCCTGAGAAACAGAATTTATGAAAGTAACCAGTTTACAATTTGTAGGTTTCTATTCAAAGTTTTGAACTTTTATGATGTATTATAATCTAGCTAAATTTTGTAGATGGCTATGATAGGAACAGAGAAATTATCTGTCAGGATGAGCCCTCCTACCGGGGAATGCTGTACAGGCCTGTCTTCCCGGGTGTTTGGGAGGCTCAGTCAGTAGCCGTGATATCTAGATCTTACTACCCACCTGGGCAACAGCACAGGTTCCAGGACAGTCTGAGAATCCCGGTGGCACACCCTGTCTCCAAATCACAATGAAAAAGTGAGAAACTGATGCTCAGAGATACAACTCTTGCCTACCATGTAGCAGAAACTAGGTTTCATCTTTACCATCTCAAATAATGATGTCAATTACATTAATTATAATAATGAATAAGTTCATAATAGAAGCAGTCTGCTAACAGCCAAGCAATATTGTCAGTTTTTAAACACCATTTTGAAAAATGTCCTGACTAGTGACCAATTTCTGTTCTTTTTGGCTTATTGGGACACCCTAAAATGATTCTGTCAGCTCCACAGCAAAAGGCAGAAAGTCAAGAAAATCAATGAGAAATTTTTAAACACACATCTGACATTAAAAGGTATGCTCACTTGGGGACCAAGTTAAAATGCTCCTAGATTAAAATCTATCCTCTCTTGAAGTGAAATGTATATTTAGTGTTCTAAATTTGCCTAAGCTATTATTTTCCCAATGATCTAAAAAAATTACACAATAAACCTTGTGAGCAGGAATTTTCTCTTAAGTTCTCTTTAGAAATTTTAGTGATCAATTTTCTACTTGTAGGACCTCAAATCAGAAACTTTAAAATAGTGTTCTAGCATTATAATTCATCTTAAGTATAAAATGCTCCAATACTATATGAAGCCACTAACATAAAATATAAGTATATTTATCTACTCCATAATACTACATATTCTTATGACTTTCTCTTCAAAAAATAAATATTGTTACTATTTCCAGCTAGCTATAAGTTTGATAGCCATCCCATTAACACAACTATTTTTATTTCTCTTTAGTTTGAGTTCTTTTGGGGGGAAAATGTCCTACAAAACATATTTAGTAATGATAAGGAATTCATATTCCTGTCCTACTTCATGTGTGGTTTTAGCTTTTTCTCTTTTGATACTATTAACATGAGATGAAGGAAACACTTTGTGTGTGTGTGTGTGTGTGTGTGTGTGTGTGTGTGTGTGTGATGTTCTGTGGGAAGGACATTTGACGGATAGGATGCTATCACAGATACAGGAAACCAGAGAGTGACAAAGACACGGCCAGCTTTGTGTGGGCTGCCTGGCTGCAACACAATATGATAGAGAAGCCAAGAGAAAACCGACCTGATGTTGAGGGAAACAGAAGGAAAGCAGGATGCAGGAGATCCAGGTCAGGCCAGCCTTGGTGCAGCAATCCATGCTTGAGGGAACTCATCTTCTCCTTTCAGACGTGACTCATTCTTGTGATTGTGTGTGTGTGTGTGTGTGTATGTGTGTGTGTATCCATGTGTGTGCATTCACACATGAAGGTATAGGTGTCCAGGAGCAAATGCTCATGAAAGTCAGAAACTAATCCTGGTTATTGGTCCTGGGAGAAATTCCTGATATTGTTGTTGTTCTGTTGTTATTATTATTATTATTACTATTTGAATCAATCTCTCACTGCCCTGAAACTCAGCACATTGCTGGGTTGGCAAGCCAGCCAACCTCAGAAATTCTTCTGCTTCCATCTCCCCAGCATATGGACTAAAAGATCATTCCCTCATGTCTGGTAGCCTTTTTGCATTTTATTAAACATGAATTTATGAGGATTGAACTGAGGTCCATGTGTTTGCTAGGTAAGCAATTTAGATATTAAACTATCTCAACTTCCATATCCAAATCAGCTTGTGGGTACAGCCCTCACGGACTACAACTAGAAACTTCACATAAAGATTTGATTATCTTTCAGTAATACCATGCTGAGACTGAAAGGAACTCAATGTCAGTACAAGACACCCCAAGACCAAGTTCTCAGCACCAAGGAGATTTATTTGCCCCAGAAGGACAAAGGCAGGGATAAGAGAAAAGACAGGAGACAAAGGACTAGGGAGAAAGGGAAAGGAGCAAGAGAGAAGGGGAAGGACATAGGAGAGGAGACAGACAGATATGGCCCATAGGCATATGGCAGTTTCTAAAGGGAAAGTAGAAGATCCATGTTAGGATGAGTTGGTTAATTTTGATTGGGCATGTTAATGAGGTGAGACAGAAGGGGGCTCTTGATTGCGGGACTTCAATACCTTGATAGCTCAATGTTGGTAGTCAGCCCGAGGAGGAAGAAGTGGCCAAATAAAGGAATGGAACCTGGAGGCCAGCTCTAGAAATGGAATCTAACAGTTTAGCCAGGGAGAGGGAATTGGCGAATAGAGTAAGAAGAAAAACCTGTCTGAAAGGAAAATATCAGTTCAGGATTCCCAAGGCTGGATTCCTGGGATAAAGGAGATTTATTTGCTCAGAACAACGGAGGGCTAGAACTAAGAGACAAAGACTGCAGATATAGGATAAGGGAGGGGAACAGAATAAGGGAAAGGGGGCAGGGATATTTGTTCCAGAGGAACAAAGGACTGCCTCTGGATAGAGGGGAGACACATGTGGCACACAGACAGCAACATGGTGGTTTATAAGAAACTGTTTGGAAGGAGTCTGGTGGAAGATCCACCTCAACTCCCCTCCCCTAACTCTTTCCCTAAACCTGCCCCTTTAGAGCCTGCCAAATACAGCTCCTCCCGCAGAGAGGCTCAAGACCACTCCTACAAGGCATACAAGCTATATCCCAGAAAACAGACACATGGTCTTCAGGCCTCTCAGCCCCTTCTCCTCTCTGAGGGGCTGGCAATCACCCAGAAATGCTTTACCCATTAAACCTGGACTTTTCCTGATTCAGTCTGATTTGGTTTGCTGTGTCAGTGGAGAGGCCTTCAAGGTGCAAAGACTTATCAGAAACTTTGTGTTAGGATGAGGTGTTTAATTTTAATTGGTCATGTTAATTAGGTGAGCCGAAGGGAGCTTTTGATTGTGGGATTTCAATACTTAGACAGTGGAACATTGGTGGTCAGCCTCAGGAGGAGGAAGTGGCCAAATAAGGGACCAGATCTTGAGTCTAGCTAGATTCAGGGATGGAATCTAACAGTTTTAATCAAGGCAGAGAGAATGGGAGAGAAGGGTATGGTCTGCCAGAGCCATGCTTGCCATGCTCTAGCTGGCCAGAGTCTCTGTGTGGCATGCATGGGCTGCAAAGAGGGTGCCTAGAGGAAGTTAGATAAATAGAGCTTAAGCTTTAAGCTGTTTGTGCAGAGAGTGGATACAAATGGTACCTGAAGAAGTTAGTTTAAGCTGTTTGTACAGAGAATAGATACAAAGGATGGCTAAGAGGAAGTTAGCTTGAGTTGTTTGTATGGAGATTAAAGACAAATAGTGAGAAAGAAAGTTAGCTCAAGTTATTTATGCTAAAAACAGGAGATGATGTCAGGGCATAAACAACTTGTAAATAGGGTGACCTTTAAAGTGATTGGTTGGTTCCTTCACCCCTTCCTAGGGTTCTGAAGTTTTTGCTATAAAAGAGGTTACTGCCTCATAATAAACAGTTCTTGCTTGACTTGACTCCCTGCTGCATCTGATTGTCTCCAGGTAAGAGGGAGGCTGGGGAACTGGCGCAGTTACCTTTCCTCGGTTCCAGGCCACCTCTTCACAGGTGACCTAAGTTCCCGGTGGGGCAGGTCTCCACAAGTCTCTTCCCTGTCTGAAACATGTTTGCCAGAGTCAGGACTGTGCTGACCATTCTCAGGCCTGGTAGAGCCCTCCAGAGACCAAACTTTGACACAAGAAGTCACAGAGGACATCCACAGCAGCATTTAGCTCTGAATCAACAGCAAACGAACAAATCTGTGTATGTCCAGTGAGCTGAGCTTCCTCTCAACACGGGAATAATGCAAGAGACTCGGGTTCTTGTGCAACAGTCTCCTCCAGGATTGAAACATTCCATCCTGTAGGGAAGCTTCTTAAACAAGGTAACCAACTAAAAATAGCTTCCTGAAATAGTCCCTAAAACTTAGCAGAATCACTAGGCCCCTCCCTGCCAAAGTAAACAACCCCCTCAGATGAAGGAAAGGGAAAGCTGGGCTGCTCCGAAGTCTTTCAGAGGGGAAAAGCTGCAAAGATTGAGACTAGACCAGCAGTCTGAAAGAAGCAGAAATGAGGCAAACTACCTACCTGGGCGATGTTTAGACTGAAGCACAGGTAAATGACACTCTCTAACCTGTGGAGCTGCCTTCAGGCTATGCAGTGCGCTCCAGATTCCCAGCTTTGTGAGCTGTCCCATGCTGGGGTGCTAAGGGACCCTAGCCAGCCCAGTCCTGACAAATGTGGCTCAGGAAGGCCTTGCCCTTCTCCTCCATTCCCTCTGCCTTACTAAAAAACGTTAGATTACCTTACTAAAACTAGCCAAAAAGATCTGTTCCGTTATTTGGCCACTTCCTCTAACTGAGGCTGACTAACAATGTCCAGCTATCAAAGTAGTGAAATCCATCAATCAAAAGCCCCCCTTGGCTCACCTAATTAATATGCCTAATTAAAATGAAACACCTCCACCTAACTCAGCATTCCCTCTTGCACCTTCATAAACTGCCATTTTCCTGGGTGCTACATCTGTTTCCTCTCTATTCCGAGACAGTGCCTTGTCCCTCCAAGACAAATATCCCTGTCTCCTTTCCCTTGTTCTCTTCTCTTTCTCCCTTGTCCTGTATCTTCTGTCTTCATCTCTGCCCTCTGCCCTCTGGGCAAATAAATCTCCTCTGTGCTCAGAACTCAGTCTTGGGGGTCCTGAGCTGATACTTTCCCTTTGAGGGTAGACTTTGGTGATGGTTGCGTCTTTGAGTCATTTCTGCTCCTGTAAGCAACCCCTCACTTTCCTGTAAGTAACCCCAATAAAACTTACTGGTTCATCAATTGGACTTTGATCTGTGGTGAGTTCCCTATCTGCAGAGAGGAGACTTGTGTATTGCATCTCCCCATGAAAAGTTTTGTCACACAGTACGGACATCATCTTAACTTCTTACATATAAAGAAACAGACCTATTGCAGGTAAATCCCCATGAAATTTGTTAGCATCCATTATTCAATTGTATCATTAATGAAAGGTACATTTCTTAATTAAGCTGCCATGGTATATCCCCTTTATCACCTGGACTTAACACATAGAATTTTTGACTGGACCAGGAAACAGTAGATGCAGTCAATAAAACATATTAACATGTAATGATAAGTTTATGATTAGATCAAACCTTGATGAATTCTATATTAACAAATTTGTGAATATTTTACTTTCAAAATACTTTAAAAGTAGCAATATGCATTTATGTCTTCTTTGGATTCATTAAACTAATATGAGTATCAATGCATCTTTTTTTAAAAGGAGTTACTTCTTGCTTTGTTTTGTATTGAAATCTAAAATATGCTCAGACTAGAGAAATTCTGAAGTTTCATAAACACAGGTATCCACTGGAGACTGCTTTGAGCCACATACCAGAAAGAATCATTTAAAAATATTATTCCTCAGCAAACTCTTTCAATAAGTTATTCATAGATTTTTTAAATGATAACATATAATAGTGAAATTGTATTGTGTATTTTTGATTAGAAGCATTCAGATTTTGTAATTATTATTTACTTAGTATTTATCAAGTGTTAATATCATGTTAGGATTTTTGGCACACAATACTCCTTCTTTTGAAGAATGCAATGATGGAATGAAGATTGAAAAATCAAGCTCTGCATACCAGGAGGAAAGGAAGATGAAACTGAAGATATCTAATGATTACAAAATCCATATAAAATAATTAAGTTTACTCAAGCTTCCAGTCATGTATCCTCAGAACAGGTGTACAGCATTACATTCCCTACCTAAGAATTTTCTTCAAATAACAACTTTAAGTAACAATTCAACATTAACAACTCTTAAGTCATGGTATATGTGGTAATACATCTTGATTGTCAACTTGGCAGAATCTAGAATAACCCGGAAATAAACCCTAAGGAGCATGGCTGTGAGAGTTGATCCATATTACATTAGAATATTCAACCTAAAATGGGTGGTGTTATTCCCTAGGCTGGGGGAATAGGAGTGAGAGCTCCAAACTTCCTTACTTTACAATGGGATCTAAGTTTCAGCTTCTTAAGTGCAAACAAGGTTTATTTCAAACAAAGGATCATTAGTCAACAATACCCCTGGCAGAAGGGATGAGGGAGAGGGCATGTAGAAGGTGTGAGACAGGCCCCATAGTATCTCAAGAATATGATCAAAAAAGGACAGTGCCTGTAATCCCCCTGAAATGTTCCAGACTTGCCCAAGCATGTCCAAAGATGGAAAAACTGAAATCTCAGCCAATCAAAAATGTACTAATATAACTTCTGCTTGTTTAACCAATCATATTTAAGATGACATAAATGTTTCTAGAATTCCCCTAACTACCCTCAAAAGGAGCCTGCTTGCTTCTCTCATGGTCACCATATTCTATAAGTGGTTGACCTTGAATGCTGGTTGATTCTGCAGAACAAACACTATGTTTTTGCATACTATATGAGTCTGGGGTCTTCATCAGCAATATTCGGACCCTTGCAGGAGAAAGTGTGTGGGCTGAAGCATTCATCTCTGCTTTCTGATAGGTCAGTTTGACTAGTCACTTGAGGCTCCTGCAGCCTTGACTTCCTCATCAAAATGGAGTAAACCTTGGAACCGTGACCCAAAATACACACGTCCTCCCCTGAGTTACATCTTGTGAGAATATGGAAACCACAAGACAAGCAACTAATATAGTGCGATAACATACTACATGATTCCTTTTTTTTTTTAAATCTACTGCTAATGGTAGTGGTCTCTTTTCATAGGAATTACCATTTGGACCTTGAATATCACTCAGTTGTCCATGTGTTCAAAGTTCTGTTCCCAGGCTAGATGTGTTGGGAATTGGTGGGACCTATAAGAATTATGGCCTGCCAGAAAGCATCTTGATTATACTGGATGTTATAGTTGAAACAGTGTTATAAATGGGTGGTATAGTGGAAAATTCTCTCTCTCTTTTTTTTTTTTTGGTTTTGTTTTGTTTTATTTTGTAGGCATGAAGTGAATGATTTTTCTTAAATACCCAATTGCAGTATGATATCCTGCAACAGGCCATAAAACACCAGAACTAACCCAGCATGCATTAAAATCTCTAGAACTGTTAAGTCAAAATGATTATTTTCTTTAAAGAAATTGATTATAGACATCAACATTGTAACAGAAGCTGAATAGATGATAATTCTTCAAAGAAGTAGAAGAAAGACTTATGAAAGATGTCTTCTTAATTTCAAGCTAAATTAATATGAATATATATATATATATATATATATATATATATATATATAAATGTTAATCTTATGAATAAAACATTTGGAAATTTTAAAAATGTTCCTAAATTTTTACTACTAACATTTAAAAAGTATCTTAAGATTGAAGCTTTTTAAAATAATTTTTAGAAATAATAAAATGTAATAATTACAGTATAGTGACTTTTAGGAGAATGTGTGTTCAAATAATACTTGTATGTTCCATTAAAATTAAGGAAATTAATAACAGTGAAATTGGAATTGAAGAACAGTGCTGAAGGCTAGTGTCCTCAGAGCTAGGCGAGGTGGTCAGTTCCATTTCAAAATTTTAAGTTCATCTTAACCTCTCTCTGTCTTCGAATCCTCATCCAGTCCCTGAAACCAGTCAGAGAGACGTGCACAACTTCCCAAAAAGCTCTTTAAGTGGACATTATTGGCAGAAATGTAGTCACATTATTTGAACATACATTTTAAGTAAAGTTGTGAGCTGTGGTTTTTCTCTGTGGAATCATCCATCATGATGACTGACATAAAATTAAATGACAAGAAATGGGTAGTCTTCTGAAGCTGGTGGCCACAAACTTATGACACTGAAGTTATCATCCTACATTCCCAAGCTATGCACAGCCACTCTACATGGCAAAAGCTTTAGATAAAGGTCTACTCTGTATAAGTCAGGCTGTAGAAAAGTATAAGATTATTGTTTAAATGGACAGAAAAAATACTTGGAAGATGAAAGGTTTACAGTTTTAATGTGGTATGACAAAATAGAAGAAAAGATAATGATGGAATGCTTTTAAATGGTATATATTTTATTTAAATGTGTTAAAATTTAAAACTTCTTTTTACAAACTCTGTAATAAATATGACTAATTTTAAGAATTTAATTCCTAGTGTAGATAGTTTTATCACTTTCTTGTTTTTTTTATTAATTTATATGTTTTTCTTTTAAACATTATAATCCTGAGGTAATTTCTCTGTGAAATACTGTCACTGAGCAAATAAGTCTGAGTTTTCAGGCACCAGATTTTTTTTTTTTTTTGTGGTTGTTCTTATTAACATTTTTGATTTCAAGCTACCACTTAAGTTTCCCTGGACTTTTTTTTCAATAAGGATTTTGAGCCTGACAAAAAAAAAAAGGGAAAACAAGGACAGTGTGGGAGGGGAGAGGCAGTGTATTCAAAAGAATGAATGAAGAGAAAGTAATTAAAATCCATATGCTCTCGAGATTTCATAATTCAGAACTGTGCAAGCCCAGCTGCTTTGATGCCATACCCGAATATATTTAATGATGATTTTACTTCCTATTGAAGACTACTAGAAATCTCTGGCATTGTTGTTTTTTTTTTTTTGTAAAAATAACATTTAATTTTTTTTAAAAAGATAAAATTTTAGGCTATATTCATTGAACATATCTACAATGATACATTTAAAAAATATTTCAGAATCCATCAAAAGCAAGCAGATGAGTTATATTTAAGAACTACTCCCTCATTTTTTAAACTTTCATATTAAGTCAGTAATTACATTTCTTTCTGTGAAAGTCCCCCAAGAGATACATATTTAACGTTTAATGAAATTTAATTAAATAATTTACATACCAATCAAAGATCCCCCTCTTCCCTCCTCCTACCTCTCCAGGCTCTCCCCCCATTTCCTCCTACAAAAAGGTAAGGCCTCCCATGTGGTGTCAGCAGAGCCTGGTACATTTAGTAGAGGCAGGTCCAAGCCCCTCCCCTTGCCTCAAAGCTGTGCAAAGTGAGACACCATGATCAAGCTGGCTGTTGTCTAAGACAATCAGACTTTTCTTTCCAGCCAGCCACTTCCCAGATAACCTACATAGACACTTAATATTAATTACAAATGCTCAGCAATTACAAATAAGCTCAGGCTTATTACTAACTAGCTCTTACGACTTAAATTAACCCATTTATATTAATCTATATTCTGCCACTTGGCATTACCTTTTTCACATCTTGTAGCTCCTGTTTCTTCTCTGTGTCTCCTTGACGATTCTTCTGACTCCATCTTTCTTCTTCCCAGTGTCCTTAGTCTGGTTTTCCAGCCTAACTTTTTCCTGCCCATCCATTGGCCAGTCAGCTTCTTTATTAAACATAATTACACATAGAATTATAGAAGTATAGAAGGATTATTCTATAGAACCACACACATGAAGTTAGCCTACAGCCACCTGTAACTACAATACCACTGGGCCCAACATTCTCTTTTGGCCCCATGAAAGGACATGGTTCACATTATCTCACACAGGAGCATAATGCTTTAGAATAAATGATAAGGTTTTAAACATTTTATTTCCACATCTAATGTCATACTTGTAGAATATTAATTCATTTACAGAACTGTCATAATATTTTATAAAGTACATGATTCAATGCACATAAAATCAATAAAATTTAGTGTATTCCTACATGCCAGTGACAAACTGAACATTAAAAACAACCACAGTAGCATCATAAAACATACACCTAACAAAATTAGTAAAATATATAATGCTTTTACAAGAAAAGGCAATAAATAACCAATGTGGAAAATTACATATAAGGACTTTTTTTTTTTTTTTTTTTTTTTTTTTGGTTTTTCAAGACAGGGTTTCTCTCTGTAGTTTTGGTCTGTCCTGGATCTTGCTCTGTAGACCAGGCTGGCCTCAAACTCACAGAGATCTGCCTGGCTCTGCCTCCAGAGTGCTGGGATTAAAGGTGTGTGTTACCGTGCCTGGCCATATAAGGACATTTTTAAGTTGAATAATACAAAATGTAGTTACTCATAAAATGTGGATATTAGAATATTGTTTTAGTAATTATTATTGTAAAAACAAAAGTATGTATGTATGTATGTATGTGTTTTATAGTTAAAGATGGATTGTCACTTAAAACTCTGATCTACAAAGTTAGAGTTTTCCACAGACTTGGGAGCCAGAGATCTTCACAGGCTTTGCAATCCTTTGCTTAGATGCTGCCTTTGCGGAGGCCTTGAGAGCAGCCATTGCTGTCTTCTTTGATGCCTGCTTAACCTTTTTTGCTTCTCTGGCAGCCCTGAGAGCCTGTGGCCACTGAGCTTTCCACTGTTTCTGATTCCTCTTGTACATGAACTTTATACGCGCTGTGCCAGTGCTGTCCCACGGGACATTGACTGCACAACAGTCCTCTTCTTTGAATTTCTGCCAGCTGTCCTTTTTGGTGTTTTATTCTGTAGAGGGCAGTCCAGTATATCTGCCTAGGATTCCTTTTGGAGCAGAATGCGGATTGACATTTTTCAGTAAGAAACTGAAAAACCTTCCTGGTGGTCCTTCGATTAGGGCCACAGGTGTCTGCTGACTTGTACAGCTTGACCTTCAGGGTGAGGGCTGCCAGCATTCAGGAGGAAAGATGGTGAAAAAAAAAAAATCCCGCGTCTCTTGATATATTAGAACTCTAAAACCTTCCACAGTGTTTCTGGAATAAAATTTCAATCAACGATCAAAGACAATAAAGAGAATCACGCAACACAGAATACTGTCCTGTTCATGTTGTGAAATATAAAGTTGCATACTAAATTATTTCTATTAAAATGTTGTGAAAATCTAGGTCAACATCAAGTAAATAAAACCAGTTCTTTTAAGAACACTTGTTTTGAGATGAATAAATTATTACACAGAAGTAAAGGAAAGTTCTTTCCAAAGAAAGGGCCTAGGTTAGATCCCACAAAATAGAAGGCAAAATGAACACAACCTGTCTTGTATGACACAATAGATGGAGGCTAATTGACACTGCCCGTTGTCCGTGCTAGCCCTTACCAACTGAACCTGGCTCTCCTGGTACGGTTCAGTGGGAATGAATCAGGCCGAGTTGGAGGGAATCTCAGCAAGACTGAAACTGAAACAAGTTTATTTCAATCAATCGAACTATTTATACACTTACCATAATGGAAAATGATGGCAGTTTGCAAGATTGACAGGGTATACAAGATTAGTGTCTAATGTTAAATGTTCAGTTAAATGTTCTGCATGCTTCAAGCTCTATGGAACACAGAATCACATGGGGAACCTGTATGCTTCACTGCCTGAGGGAGTGCCTGGGATTGCAAGGAACTGAAAGACACACAAATTGCTACAGAAGCTGCAGAGTCAAAAATTAAAAACACTATGACACATGCCTCTCAAGGCAACTAGACAAGGCCAACTCCATGATTCTCGGCAGCCCATGTATCCTAATATAAAGACAGTATTATAAATACTGAAAGATACTATATGAAGGTATTTTCAGAACATGATGAAGTTAAAATTTTCTTTAAAATAAGATCATTAAGGTAAATTTATAGAAAAGTGATATTAATTGGCCTACATTAAAATGGAGAATTTTTGTTAGTGAGTAAATACTTTCGTTAGAATGAAAATGCCAGGGTATGCTGTTGAAAAAGAGAGATAACTACAAATAACACACAATAAAAGTTCTTTCTTTACTTGTACAACATGATTAAGTAATTCCCAAATTCCTATATCTGGAAGTAATTGTTGTATAAGTTTGGGAAGGTACTTTATTAATAATACCCACTTTAATGTAATTACATGAAAAGGAGTAATGTGATACTAGTCATGAAGAACATGTAAATGAAGTTTAGATGTGTATACTTTCATGATAATGTTCTGGTAGGTATACGTAAGAGATGAATACACATATGTGTCATGATACCCCATGCAAAAATGTGTTTAGTAAGAATATTTTAATTGTTTCAAAATCCCCCAAAATATACAGATATCACACACACAAAAGTTGTGACAAATTCATAAACTATACACAAAGCAAGAACGGTTAAAGTCTGGATGCTTGCAATAATAGTTTTTGTAGGATCTACTTATCCTCTTAATATTGAGAAAGAAAACACTGAAAATGAATTAACTGTAAAGGAGACCTTTCCTTTGCTTAGGACCCAAAACGAGAGAAGAAAGGCAACCAAGTCATGTGGGATACCTCAGTGACTTGATTTAGAGCTAGAAGAACAGCTCAGAGACTTCATGAGAACTGTCTAGTTTAAATATATTCACCAAGCAAAGGGAAAAGGAAATACTCCTGGTAATCTGGTCCCCACACTGAGGTGATTGCAATAGGGAAGTTTAGATCCAGAGTTATGATGCTTAGTCAGGTCTGGGGAGGGATAGATGTGGTTGACTTAAGAATGGAACAGAGTCTAAGTAAAGCTTGCAAACTGTATCTGCCACCTTAATTTAACAAACAAAACCACATCGTGCATTTTAATCACAAAAATGATATTTAGTAAAAAAAAGACAGAGGAAAATATGCTTGTTAATTTCATTCTCACATAAATGCATTGTAAAGATTAATATGTTAATTTTTCTTGGAAAGTTAATTAGTGATTTTGTTTGAGTACTAGCAAAGAGCCTTTTGCCATGAGGGTGAAGTGGGACATTGGAGTTTAGTAAAACTCTCTTTTATCCATGGAGTGATTTCATGATATTTATTCATTAAAAAACAGAGTTATAAACATAAAAGTTTAGTTATGAGTATGGATAACAGATACAAAGGTAGATAAGTGATAGACAAATACCTGATAGGTGATAGTAGATAATAAATACATGGTAGGTATGTTGATAGTTGATAGAGGGGTAACTGATAGATACAAATAGATATTGTATTGGCTAGTTTTTCTCTTGTTGTTACAGGATACTCTAATAAAAGGCAACACTGAAGAGAAAAGGTTTACTTTTGCATATCATTTTAGATGGACAGACTTGATCATGGTCATAAAGGCAAGGGAAGAGAAATATGATGCTGGCAGATCACATTTCACCTCTCCAGGATGGGAAACAGAGAAAAAGAACAGGAAGTGGTCAGGTTATGAAACCTCAAAACCTGCCCTCAGTTACACACTTCTTCAAGAAAGGCTTCCAACTCTTAAGGTTCTGTAACTGTCTCAGAGAAGTTCCCCTAGCAGGGACCAAGTGTTCTAACTCAGAATTCTACAGGAATATTTCTCATTCAAACTAAAACAGATATAGAGAGGTAATTATAGATAGAGAGATGATATAGATAGGTAGGTAGATAGATAGATAGATGATAGTATAAACGGACATATATATATATATATATATATATATATAGAGAGAGAGAGAGAGAGAGAGAGAGAGACAGAGACAGAGAAACAGAGACAGAGAGAGGATGGATGGAGTGGATGGATGGATGACTGTGACATAGATACTTGAGTATGCTTTATGTTATTTACAGCATTTTTAAAAATACAAAACAACGGTTCAAAATCCTGAATTTAACTCTGCTAAGTATATGTTTTACCATTAAATAACATAAAGAAAATTCAGTGCATTCATTTCTTAAGAAGTGATTTGTGTAGGAAAGCTGCTAATTTATTATCTCCCAAAAGATAGAATTTATTAAGAGTAATTAAAAGGAGAACATAACAAAAAGGGCAATCCACAGGAGAGCCTGCTGTCCCCATTAGTCTTGTATTAGATAAAAAACATTAAAGTTTCTTGCAAAATGGCCATGGTAATTATTACAGGAACCAGTACTAGAAGAGAAAATTAGTTAGAAACTAAAAATGAAGAGCAAATGTAAAATAATTAGCTAAAATGTCATAATAACTCTTTGGAAAATTACTTTAGTGGTTCATAGCAATAATAAGCATCACTTTGGAAGGTACATTCACAAGTAGCTATGAATCATCATCAATATAGCACAGAGAGCTTGGTTCATGAGGCTTTCCATGCAGTGCCCCTCCAAAGGCATGAGTTGAGAAGACATTGTATCTTATTCAGCCTGAATTAACCCAGATTCTACTTCTCACCATGTTGATTAATACTTATTATTTTTTTTCTCTTAAGTATTATTTATGGACTTTGCTTTCATGTTTACCTCAAACATCTCATTACCTACTGGTCTCTCTTCAAGCAATACTTAAATCATATTTAATATTCCAGTGTTTGTACTATTAATATAAACTGGGTATGAACCTAGATCAAAAATTCATTTAAAACAAGTGTTCTGATGTCTTAATCTCTCACTATTACAAAATATTTATATCAATATTTCCATCAACTAATTCCAAATGCAAGAGAGAATTTCAAATTTATTTTTTATTCTATAAAATATTCAGATACCTCTGAAGTTGTATTGTATTAAAGGGCATAGTATTCCTGAATGTACTGAATTTAGGTTTTGATTCTGTTTTATAAAATAAACACATAGATATTAATTAATCCTTTCATAAGGTATATAGCTTGCCAAGCACAGATCCTTGAGTTTATAATTTGTTAAATGGTTTGGAACTAATATTAATTTTTAATGCAGATATTATAATTTTCAAAGACATCTTACAGTACAATTAAAAAAGTAATTATTTTCTCATTAATGGAAACATCATAAAATATTTTAATGTATGGATAATTGAATGTCTAATCAAAAGTTTATATTAGAGACAAGATGATCTTCAAAAGAAATTTCTTTAAAAGAAATTTAAACATTTGGTATTTAATATAGTTAATATTTGAAATATATCATAAATGCTGTATTAATAGAATAAAAATATTCCATACATTTAAAATTCATGCAATTACTTCCTATGAAAATTTCAGTGGAATCACATATGTAATAAATACCTTGTGATTTAAACATATTGAGTGTTTAAGTGCTTGGTTGGTTAGTACAGGGCAGTAAATAAATTATTAAAACCAAGAGCCCACCAATGCATCAATCTTATAATCCTAACACATTATTACTTTAGAAAAATAGCATCTTGCCTAAAACATTTCTGAAATAGATTATCAAAGGAAATGGAAATTTTGAAGGAAGTGTTTTCTACCTAGTGGAATATCCCTAAGCCTCTGTATCCACAAAGGAAGCTGATTTTCAACCCAGGCTCCTGTTACACAGGCCTAGGTTTCTGCAAACCACTCCAGTGCTCACTTTGGTCAATGGCAGAGATGTGTTATCTGGACCACTTCACCACCACCCATACCATGTTTCTTCATAACATGACTTCCTTTATGATAACATCTTCTCTCTGTTGCTGAAGGTAATGCTTTCCTTTCAGAACTTCTGGAGTCATAGGTAAAGGGCCTCTTCGACTCTGAAGGGATAAACCTGATAACCTTCTCCTGGACTCAGGACTTCCTTGTTTCCTGGATGTTCAATTATTTGTACATCCAAAGGAATGAACTTAGTGAACTTCTAGAGGAGCATTGCATCCATCTTTATAACACAAGAAGTGTCCTCTTTCCAGAAATCTTCACCCAAATTCGTCAGTACATAGTTTCATTGGTTTACTTGTTTTAGGTTCATTTTTGGTGACATCTCTAAAGTAGTCTAAATCTTACTCTATCTCAATCTCTGACAGTAGCTTGATATTAACCAAACATGGGGAAATCCATAAAAACCAACTGTTCAGGCTATGCCCAATGGCTGCTGAATTCCTGTAAAGAATGGTTCTGTTGTCTTGTTGCTTGGTGGTAATTTAGGATTGGATTGATCATTACTGCATACCCTCTGCAAACTGAGGGACAGCAATAGTATAAGCACCTTCTTCCACCTTTGTTTGGGAAGTATATGGTGTATCTTCACCCTATTTGCTGGTAAATCTGAAAGAGAATAAGTTCTTTCAAGATAACTTGAAGGAAGCGTTTGACTTCTAACCCAAAAGTTTTTTGCTGGGGGCAATTTTCTGTTTCTTCTTGATAAAGGCAAACATCAGTATATTGCTGAGCAAATTTGATATTAGAATCTTCCAAGGTTGATGTCATTAAAATAGCATGCTTAAGCAACTCTAACCCCAATATCTAGATCCTTGGAGGAAACCATAGTAACTGTGGCAAAACATAAATGAAAACAGCCCCACTCCAGTGACCAGGCAACGTTTTGTACATGTGAACTCTGCAACCTGACAGAATTCTTAAAATCCCTGTAAACATGCCCAGGGGTCTATTTTGCTTTCCTTTGTTGTTGTTATAACTGTGGTAGTGAGATTGTTTTCTATCATGCTGTGCCACAGTGAGTGACTGTCACACTGAGAAAAAAATTCTATTAGTTCATTCTTTATTTCAGCTTCTCATCAGTGGGTGATTTCTTTGTGGTGAAATATGAAAATTATTGAACGTTCTTAACTCAAATCTGAAGAATTCCTTGGAAAGTATGGTGAATAATGAAATTACTATTGGGTCTGTCCTGCTGCTGTTACATATTTAGAAACTCAGATATCTATTCTGTTTTCTTCCCCCTTTTTTTTTTACCTGATTGTTGAATTGTTAGCCTTAATAAGTTTCAGTCTGATCCCAATTTTATTAAGTAAAATATTTGTTTAACAATGAGGTTGAAATCTTCTTCCTTAAAATATAGAAATATAATGTGTGATGATTTACAAATGTAACTATTTAGCACAGCACAGAATCTATCATGGAACCATCCCTGGTAAAGATATAAATAGAAACGTAGTATGTCTGTAAAATGCAATGGAGCTCATTGCCCAGGGTCAAACGGTCTGAATGGAAAGATAAGTAATGTAAAATGTGTTCAGTGAATGTGTTGGCCTAAATATTCCTTAGACAAACTGTTTAAGTGTTATTATTCTGCTGTATTGTATAGACACAAACTACAATTTTGAGTGTCTTTCCAACGTGTATTAGAGGAATCAGTCCTTAATGATTTTTGACATTTGTTTAGACTTTGGTGGTCTATAGTCAAAATATATCACCTTCAAAAAAATTCAAAAATGTATTTATGAAAAATAATTTTCTTCCCTAGCCATCTCTGGGGAGATTGCGCTGCTGTGCTTATATCCCTATAGGGATATTACCTGAAAATTTATGAATGAGGAAATACTACTACTGGAATTTTCTGGTACTCCATATAGAATGACCATTTCTATTGAATATGATCTAAGATATTGCCAGGTTTTTCTTTCTTAGGAGACAAAGAGCTGAAAATCCAAAGCTTAAACATTACGGTTATGTGTCTTCCAGGTTTCATCCCACAGAGGTAATTTGAGTTTTTAGCCTCAATGCTATCAAACATAGGCATGGTTATCCATTATATCACTTAGTCTTTATGAAATATAGCGTTATGAGTTTTATGTCACAACTTTGTAATTTAATAAATCTACCCAAATTATGCAACCATGAACATAGTGCAGGGGTAGAATGTGTCTTCACTGTCTGCTCTTGAGTGGATTTAGAATGTACTTATTGGAAAAGCAACAATAGCAACAATGGAAATAAGATTTTAAAAATAGTGTTTAAAAGTACTTGGATATTTAATGAATTTTTCCTCTGATTGAGTCTGAGCCATACCTGATTTCAGTGGTTGTTGCTTGATGCCAGATATTCAACATAGCGTATTTGCATATTTCAAGGTTTATTTGTATATCTCTAGTTGTATTCTTTGTCTGAAGAAATCATAATGAGTCATTAGTTCTTAGTGTGTAAGATTCCCATCAGACTCACTATCCTGTCTAACTTGTCATCTGTGTTCTCAATATTAAAGATACACTGTAACACATTCACAAGCACTAAAGTCTGCAAAAATGCATCTTTACCAGGTGTGATTAGCACTTACTTTCATGATTTATAAGTATATAATGAAATTTAAAATGCTTTTCGTAGTTATAAAATACCATATTTGTAACTCTTTCCAAATTGTTTTTCTTTGCTTGTACATCCATCAGCTATCTAAGTTCTGTTTTCTATAATTTGCCAATGTCCATGCCTACTTTACGTGGGAAAAAAGTTCTAGAAATAAGCTGATGATTTTTGTGGTTTATGAGGTAGGTCTAAAGAAATTGTGGGTCGTATCCACAGAATGCAAAGCTGGCCATCATCATGCCCAATACTACTTTCTGTGCTGGGTCTTAAATAATGTGTGGAACAAAGTGGATGTCATTTGCATCCTCTTTTGAAAAAGACAAACTTGATTTGTTTTGCTTTCTTTTGTATTTTCCTCACTTCAAGTTTCTATTAACTTCAATTGATTTTACCTTATTGTAAGTTTATTTGGGAAGCAGTAAAAGAATATTGGTTTAGTAAATAGACTTTTCTCTGTTACAGCATTGAAGTGTGTTTTCAGAGATTAATAAATAATTTTCTCTTTTATTTAAATACAGAGGTCTAACAATTTACAGATGTTTTTAAATTACAAAGATATCATGCCACTATATTTGATATTTTCACAGACGTTTATTCTATTATAAAAGAATCAATTCACTTTTATATAGCACAATAATTTTTAAAAATTGCTGCCCTCTTTCTATAATTATACAAGTCTGTTTCTTTTTTCTTTGTCTGCCCTCCCTCCATCCATCCTTCTTTCCTTCTTTCCTTCCTTCCTTCCTCCCTCTCTCCCTCCCTTCCCTCCCTCTCTCCCTCCCTCCCTCCCTCCCTTCCTTTCTTCCTTCCTTCCTTTCTTCCTATCTTGTATATGCCCACTTACCTCCTATTTGTGAATGTGAGCATCTGAAAATAAGACTCATGAGTCTTTTGACTGTCCCTGAGGTGTAGAGTATAGGATGGATTTCGATTTCAGGGCTTCAGGCTTGGTGACAAGTACATTTATCTGCTGATTCTTGTCACATGCCTGGATCGGTTCTTTAAGATCTGAGTGTAAGAGCAATATTTAACCTACATTCTACTTTTCTGTCCCTCATATTAACAATCATTCTTTAAATGTATAGTAGATTCCATTATTGTTGTTACATACCATGGTGTAGCATCAAAATGAAAGAAAAATGAAAGGTCACCTCTTAAATACTTGTTTTCGCCAGACAAATGGGTGTGTGTATGAAAATAAACTTGGAGTAAACTTTCTACTACTGAAATTACCCTTGACTTGGTGACCAATTTGTTAACAAACTATAACATTTCTGGTTAAATTACACCAAATATAAAATGTACGTATCATCTATATTAAATACAACTGATTATACTTGGAATTACATATTTTAGTTGAATAAAACCTTGAACTGGTCCTCAAAACAATTAGGCAACCTGTGAAAATTCTGCCAAGGGAAAAAAATGAACTTCAAATGACCTTTGGAGTTTTACCTTATTAAATAGCAGGAAACATGTACCTATACCAATAACACATTGGTGTTTGCTATTTTCTCCTTACTAATTAGTTTTAATGCTCACCTTGACTCTCAAGTTGACACAACATAGTACTGCCAAGAAAGAAGTCTTCAAGAAGAGTTTCCTGATCATATTGACCTATAGACATTTTGTAGAGGACTTTATTAATTGGTAATTGATGTAGGAAGTTCCACCCTGAATTTAGGGGTCACCATTTTATAAACATGGACTGTATACTAGGATAGTAACCTAGTTGTGAGGAGAATAAGTAAGTAAGCAAGAACTAATTTAGTATTTCTGTCTTTCTGTGTTTTTCTCTTTCTGTTTCTGGGTTTCCATCTGTGTCTCTGTCTTTCTCTGTCTCTGTCTTTTCCTCCCCTCCCCCCACCCAACTTCCTTTCCATCTCCCTACCTCTCACTTGAGCTTTAAGTTGTTTATTTCAAGCTAAGAAAATGTTTTTATGTTCAGGAGCATGGGTTAACCCAAGCATGCAGCATCATTGAAAAGTCCCATGTACCATGGGTGAAAACTCCTAAGAAAGTGCGCCATGGAGTCCTTGGAAATTACATTTCTAAATTTAAAGATGTTACGAGCACCCAATCATTTCACAATTACCCCCATAATATTTAAGGAGATGCCGTTGCTCCTTTGAGACCTTAACAGCACCTCAATATGTGCATCTGTGAATGGACTTAGACCCTTTCAATTTTCTTGAGATGAAATTTGAATGATACTCTCCAGAATATCTTCACAGATTCTCTGTATACATGATACCTTATGTGAGCTGGGTGCTTTGGTGTATTATTACCCTGCAGTAATGATGAACTTGAGCTTTCTGTAGTTGGGAAATGTGATTTCAAATCCTGTCTCTTCTGTTCCCTAGGCATTTGATTTTGACAGTTACTTTATCCTGCCATATTTTGCTTCACTGGTACATTTGTAATAATGAAACCCAGATCACTGTGTCACTGCAAGAGCTGAAGAAGTTATTGAAGGTGCCTAAAATGCTTGGCCTTGATGTGTCTTCACTACAATTATTAAAGTCAAGAGGAAAGTGAATAAGGTATTAGATAAGTTACTAATTTAAGAAGGGTTGTTTTCATATAAACATACTGTGCTAGAGACTGCCTTCATCCTGAAGACACTCATAATCCCAAGGGAAAATGATCAAAATGGACAGTTCTCAGCATGTGTACTTTAATGAGTTTTTGATCTTCACTGATTGTGTGATGCTCTGTTTGTCCTGACTTCCCCTCCATGACGTCCTGTAAGCTGGAATCATAGCCAAATGAATCCTTCCTTGCCTAAGGTGTTTTCTTCATGGTATTTTATTACTGCAAGAAAATTAAGATATGACTTTATGATAAAATATGAAATTCCTTTGTTGTAAATCAGAGACTTTTTGAATTCTCTTTTTCTTACTTTGTATAATTTTCTATTATTTATATGTTAACATGTATTATATATACTGGCAATCAAAGTGATGTAACCTTAATTTTTTTGAGATTAAATAAATGTATGAATTTTATCCAGATGTGAAAATAATTTTTGTAAATTATTTAAAATCTATAGTAGAAAAACTTGTGAGATGTCAGTCTAAAAATATACATTTATTCATTAATATAGCACTAGAAAGAATCTCACTGAGTGTTTTCAATGATAACTAGCTAAAGCATATCTTCCAGTTCTAGACTGAACCTTCTTACAATTTCCTCCCTTCTTGAACTAACAACAAATTTGTAAAGCCTATGTACCTCCTCATATTATTTATTTTCTGATAACTTTAGCTGATGAATTATATTATCCATAAAAGTCTTGAACTCCTGGGTTCATATCGTCCTTCTGCCTCAGTTTCCTAAGTAGCTAGCTGATACTGCCAGCATCTCAGTCACAACTAGCTAGTCTTTATTCAATACTTAAATTTGAATTTACCCATATTGAACATAGCTCAATTAAGTCCTTTTTTCCTAAATTATCTTTACTTGGATTATTTAAATTCCTATTTTATTCTTATTTAATTCCATTTATTCTAATATGTCTATTGAAAAAGATAGATGACATGACAACATCCAGTTATGCCAGTACCATTTGTTGAAGATGCTTTCTTTTTATCCATTGTACAATTTTGGATTCTTTGTCAGAAATCAAGTGTCCATAGGTGTGTGGATTTACTTCTGGTTCTTAGATTCGATTCCATTGATCAAGCTGTCTGGTTTTATGACCCAGACATGTGGGTTTTATTACTATTACTATGTAGTAAAGCTTGAAATCAGGGATGGTGATAGCTCCATAAGTTCTTTTATTGGACAGGACTATTTTGGTTATTCTGTTTTTCTTTTTTGTTTTTCCATATAAAGTTGAGGCCTGTAAAGAATTGTGAAGGAATTTTGATGGGGATTGCATTGAATCTTTAGATTGCTTTTGGTAAAATGGTCACTTTTACTTTGTTAATCCTACTGATGTGTGAGCATGGGAGACCTTTCCATCTTCTGACATCTTCTTGAGTTTTTATGTTCAACGACTTGAAGTTCTTGCCATACATGTCTTTCAAGTGCTTGCATAGAACTACATGGCAGTATTTTATATTATTTGTGGCCATTTAGAAGGTTGTTGTTTCTCTGATTTCTTTCTCAGTCCATTATCAGTTGTATACAAGAGGCCTACTTATTCTTTTGAGTTAATTCTGTATCCAGCCACTTAACTATAGGAGTTCACTGGTAGAATTTTGGACATCCCTTATGTATACTACCATATCATCTGCAATAGTGATGTTTTGACTTCTTCCTTTCCAATTTGTATCCCCTTGATCTCCTTTAGATACCTTATTGCTCTGTCTAAAAGTTCAAGTACTATATTGAATAGATAAAGAGTTGACAACCTAGTTTTGTTCCTGATTTTAGTGGGATTGCTTTATGTATCTCTCCATTTAATTTGATGTTGTCTATCAGATTGCTGTATATTACCTTTATTATATTTAGATATGTCTATTATATCCCTGACCTCTCCAAGACTTTTATCATAAAGATGTGTTGGATTTTGTCAAAGGCTTTTCAGCATTTGAATAGAGGATCATGTTTTTTTTTTTTCCTTTCAATTTGTTTATATGGTGGATTGTATTGACTGATTTTTTTTTTGGATGTTGAACCATTTCTGCATCTCTGGGATGAAGCCAACTTAATCACAGTGGATGATCTTTTTGATGTGTTCTTGATTTAGGGTTAGTGAGTATATTATTGAGTATTTTTTCATCTATGTTCATGATGAAAATTTGTTTGTAATTCTCTTTATTTTGGGGTCTTTGTGTGGTTTGGTAATCAGGGTGATTGTGGCCTCATAAAATGAATTTGGCAATATTCCTTCTGTTTCTATTTTGAGGAATAATTTGAGGAGTATTGGTATTGTCTATTCATTGAAAGTCTGGTAGAATTCTGCAGTAAAACTCTCTGAGGCTTATTCTTTTATGTTTGGTAGACTTTTAATGACTGTTTCTATTTTTTAGGGGCTATAGGTGTATAAATCGTTTATCTCATCTTAGTTTAACTTTGGTAAATGTTATTGATCAAGAAAATTTTACATTTCCATTAGGTTTTCCAATTTTTAGTATACAGGTTTTTGTAGTATGATCTAATGATTCTTTGGATTTCCTCAGTGTGTTCTCATGTCCCCCTTTCCTTTCTTATTTTGTTAATTTGGATATTTTCTCTCTGTCTTTTAGTTAGTTTGAATAAGGTTTTATCTGCCTTGGTGATTTTCTCAAAGAACTAACGCTGTATTTCGTTGTTTCTTTGTATTTTTCTCTTGTTACTATTTTATTTATTTCAGCCCTCAGTTTGCTTGTTTCATCCCTTCTGCTCTTCTTGGGTGAGCTTGCTTCTTTTAGTTCTAGAACTTACAAGTATGCTGTTAAGTCAGTGGTATGAGAATTCTCTAATTTTTTCATGCACACATTTAGTGCTGAGAACATTCTTCTTAGTACCACATTCACTGTGTTTTATAAATTTGGGTCTGTTGTGTATTCATTTTCATTGAATTCTAGAAATTCTTTAATTTCTTTATGTCTTTCTTAACCCAGTGGTAATTCAGTACAGAATTGTTCAGTTTCCATGAGTTTGTAGGCTTTCTGTATTTTTCCTGTTGTTGAAATCCAACTTTAATCCACGGTGTTCTGAAAGGATACAGGTAGTTATTTCAGTTTTCTTGTAGCTGTTGAGACTTGACTCACGACTTAGTAAATGGTCAGTTTGGGGGAAGGATCCAGGAGGTTCTGAGAAGAAGATAAACTCTTTTTGGGGGGAGAAATGTTCTCTAGATATCTGTTAGGACCATTTGAGTAACATCTGTTATTTCTATTATTTCTCTGTTTATTTTCTCTCTGGATGACCCGACCACTGATAAGAGTGGGGTGTTGAAGTCTCACACTGTTAATTTGTGAGGTTAGATGTGTTATTTAAGTGTTAGTAATGTTTATTTTACAAATGTGGGTGCCCTTGTATTTAGAGCATATATATTCAGAAAGGAGGCTTCATCCTGATGGATTTTTCCTTTCATGAATATAGAATATTCTTCTCCAACTCTTACGATTGATTTTTATTTGAAATGTACTTTGTTAGGTAGTAGGATAGTTCCATTAGGTTGCTTGTTAGGTCCATTTGAATGGAAAATCTTTTTCCAACCCTTTACTCTGAGATAATATCTATCTTTGATGTTGAGGTATGTATCCTGTATGCAGCAGAAGGATGGATCTTGTTTTTGTATCCATTCTGTTAGTCTGTATCTTTTTATTGTGGAATTGAATCCACTGATATTGAAAGATATTAATGACAACTCATTGTTTATTCCTGTTATTATATTGCTGCTGGTGATGGTAGTGTGTGTGTGTGTGTGTGTGTGTGTGTGTGTGTGTGTGTGTGTGCATGCACATATGCATGTGCATGTTTCTCTTTGTATTTTGCCAGTATGGGATTATCTATTGACCATGTTTTCATGGGTTTAATTAATTTCCTTGGGTTGGGATTTTCCTTCTAGTACCTTACATAGGGCTTGATTTGTAGATATATTTTGCTTTTATTTAATTTTATAATGAAATATCTTATTGTCTCCATCTATGGAAATTGAAAATTTTGTTAGGTATGTAAGTCTGGACTGACATCCATGCTCTTAGAGTCTGCAATACATCTATACAGGCCCTTCTGGCTTGTGGAGTCTCTGTGGAAAAGTCAGGTATAATTTTTTAAGTCTGCCTTAATATGTTCCTTGGCCTTTTCCCCTTGCAGCTTTTAATATTCCTTTGTTGTTGTTGCTGTTCTATATATATATAGTGTTTTGTGATGAGGGGACTTTCTTTTCTGAGCCAATGTGTTTGGTGTTCAGTAAGCTTCTTTGGTGTTCAGTAAGCTTCTTGTACCTTTATAGCATGTCCTTCTTTAAGTTAGGGAAATTTTCTTCTATGATTTTGTTAAGTATTTTTTCTGTGTTTTTGATCTGAGATATTTCTTCCACTCTTATTTTTCTTAGGTTTGCTTTTTTTTTTCATGGTGTCCCAGATTTCCTGGATATTTTGTGTCAGAAGTATTTTAGATTTAACCTTTTCTTTGTCAGATGAATCTTTTTCTTCTATTTTACCTCAAATGCTTGAGATTCTCTCTTCCATCTCTTAGGTTCTGCTGCTGATGCTGGTCTGTAGTTCCGATTTGCTTACCCAGGGTTTCTGTTCCCTGAATCCTCTCAGTTTGTGCTTCTTCCTGTTTGCATGTCCATTTCCATGCCATGCACAGTTTCCTTCTCCTGTTGGTTTGTTTGTTTGTTTTTCCCCTTGGCTTTCTTTAAGAGATTTGTTGATTTCCTCCAATTTTTTAGTTAACTTTTTCTCAATTTCTTCTAGGGAGTTTTTCATTTCCTCTTTAAGAACCTCTATCATCTTCACAAAGTGGTTTTTTTTTTTTTTTTTAAGTCGTTTACTTGTGTGTCAGCTGCTTTTAAATACCCAGGTCTTGCTGTCACATCATAGCTGGGCTCTGGTGGTGCCATATTGCCCTGGCTGTTGTTGATTGTGTTTTTACACTGGCATTTAGGCATCTAGGTTTGGGATGATTAGTTCTATTCCCTTATTTCTGAGTTTGTTTTTGTTGGATGGATATTTTGTTCCTTGGTTTCTGTTTCCTCTTTGGTTTTCTAGTCTTTGTGGTCTGGATTTCTGGTGGCTGACATGACCTCTGATCTGGTAGGGAGTCTTTGTCAAAGTTGAGATATTGCCTTGTGGAAACTAGCTTGGCCTTTGGGGCAGTGGGAGGTCGCTGTCCATTTGATTGGTGTGGCTTGCCCCTGTTCTGTGTATGCTTCCTCCTGAGTGGAGGAAGACCACTGGGTTTGGGGTCAGGGCCCAGCAGCAGGCCAGTGATGAGCTGAGACAGAGTAGGCTGCAGGAAGTGTCCCTGGGAACAGAATCCAGGGAAGGGGTCAGTTCTGCTGGCAGACAAGTCACTCATTGGTTCTGACTGGTGTGGCCTGTGCCTACATGGCAGATGTACTCTGGGGTTGAGGGAGGTCTCACAGCTGGGCCAGCATTCAGCTGGATGGCATGGGCTGTGGGAAGGGCCCTTGGGAACCTAATATAGGGAGAGGGGCATCTTCTCCTGCAGACAGGTCACTCACCTGTTCTGAAGGATGTGACATGCCCCTGAGTCACACAGGTCCACTGAGGTTGGTATGATCTATTGTTATGAATTTTCAGAGAAACCAAAGCCTTATTACCACAGTGGATAATACAATTACCTTTTTATAAACATGTAGCCTGGATGCAATATAGGAATGGCACATGTTCAAATAAGCTTCGTTTGTACAGTAATATATTGGTGTTCAGTTTTAGCATTCACAAGTTAATTGTTTGTTAAAAATGACTAACTGGATTTTGCCAAATAGAGTAAGAATATATTGGACAGTATACATATGAGAAATATTCATTGACCACTGAACAAAATGTTCAGTTGAAGAGAAGTTCATTTATTTAAATTGTGATAAAGAAATATGTTCTTAAACATATGGATAAAATCTGTCTTAAATAAGAAAAGACTTTAATACCAAAATTTTGGATTATATATTCTCTTTTGTCAATGTGTGATCTACTATTTCTTACTTTTAAAGATTCTTATTTGAGTGGATGAAGATGTAAAAGAAGAAGCGGGGTGAGGTATGTTTTATTTGTAGTGAAACCTGATATGCATTTAAAGAAAAGACTGTATATGCATACAAATAATTTATATACATTGATAATATGTATCATTTATACAATATATATTCTTTATATGCTAAAATTTGTAGTGCATTTATTTTTATATATTTTAGCCTTGCCACATTTCTGCATGTATATATTCTGTATTTGTAGGAAGAAAGTATTTATATATTATATAGAAGCATGTGCTTATATATGTAAATTACATTATACGTTATTTGTATGTACACATCAGAATACATAATGATAGTTTGAGATGTGAGTTCAGTACACAAACAACATTGCTGAATTACATAAGGGTTAATACCAAGTCAGTATCAGGTATTGAGTAGAATATAAAATCATATTTCTTAGGACAATATTCCTTAGCCTTGAAATTTATAGATATTAATTTTAAAATAAGCACAAGAAATGAAAAATTGTTATGTCAAAGTGTCAAACATATGTTCTCTGTCACAATTTATATGTTTATCAAGTAAACTGAATTTTTAATTAACTTTAAGTAAGTTTGCAACTCAATTTGTTGAAAATTCTTTTTGAAAAATTTTGTATGACTGAATTATTAAAAAAAAAAAAAACCCAAGAGACTCCTAGTTGCTCTAATGAGGTCCCATTATATGAAAATAAACATGGTACTAAAGTATTATAAAAGTGAGGGTCATATATTACTTCAAGTTAGTACACAGAGCACAGCAAGCATGTTTTAGGGAATGTAATTCTTGCATGATGCCCCCATTTAAAGTAATTATTAGGAGGGCTGGGAGGCTGGCTTGATTGTTCAATGGATCAGAAGACCTGTGCAAGAATAAGCATGTGAATTCAGATCTCAGGCCTTAAAAGTACAAAGTCAGACCTGCCCCCGTGGTCAGTTCACACCAGGGTGTTTTAGGGCTTCCAAGTGTATACATGCATATTCCCATATGTATATCCATTTGCACATGCAACAGCCACACATTCAAAACATTATCAGAGAATAGTAATTGCACGTAGTGATACAATGACATTTACATTCTGTATGCCACATATTAATTACAAACTTATGCACTCTCTATTAGCCATTTTCTTGATCCAATATGTGAAAACATACCTGAGGTAAGTTGATTTCAGATTTACTTTCAGATACCTGATTTGTGTAACATGAATTGACAACACACATGATTAAAAGAGATGGAAATTTCAAAAGTTGCCATCATGCTTGAACTTGTAGATATGTATAATATCTACTGGAAATTTTCATATCCCATCTCTGAGCTATACTTCAGTAGAGTTTTAAGAAGCTGTAAGACATGACTGATAATTTTATTCACACACACATATGAAAACCATATATATATATGTATATATATACATATTCATTTTATGAGATGATGTTAGAAATACAAACCAATATATGATCATGAAACTTCTCTTAGCTTTTGTGTATGTTCATGGATGTACACATGTGAATGCACTGGGGTACATATGCACATAGAAGTCAGAAGTTGACCTCTGCTCTAGTTCTTCAGGTGTCATCTGAAGGTGTCATCGTTCATTTTTGGATAGGAAAGTCTCTCACTCGGTGGGAACTCATCAAGCATGCTAGCCTGGCTGTCCCTTGAGCTCAGAGATCCGCCTCTCTCTACCCCGTAAGCCTCTGGATTTTAAGTGTGCACTAACGCTGGAGCACTTTCACATAGGTTCTGGGGCTTGCCTGAAGATTTTCAGGTACTTTACAAACTGGCCTGTCACCCCAGCCCTGTTCTACTGTACAGCTGAGATACAGTCAGGGAAGTGAGATATGGTCAGAAATGTTTTAAATGCTCAATACCTTTGCATGCTGAAAGTGAGTCTGACATTTGAAAGTACACCACGGGTGATGTTAGACACAAGACCATCACAATTGCACATAAACTTTACGATAGACTATGGAATGTGGTAAGATACAGAGGATCATGTTCTCAAATGAATGACACTATAGAAATTGCTATAGAAAGCAGGATGATGTAATGTTAATCTACTCACTCGAAATAGTAGTTGACACATTTTGACAGCAGTTGATCTGTGTTGAATAATGACTGTGATGGTTCATTTGATATGCCAACCTAGCTGGGAGAAAATGCCAGGATTTGGGAGAAGGAGTTTTCTAGATGTAACTATGAAACTAGATTTGGATTAGTTTACTTTTTAAATCAGAATATTTGGAATAGAGAAATGACCTCTACAGAGCAGCCATATATCATCTGTTAAGCAGAAGCCTGAGCAAAACAAAACAAGAAAGTCCCCATGGATGATTGAATTCTGCTAAGGTGAAGCTTGCAAGCTGAGTACATAGGTAAGTCCTTGGAGTTGCTATTTATCACTACTTCTGTGTATCATGGTGGCTTAAGCCAATTATATCTGAAGAAATTATGAATGCATTTGGGCTTACATCTATAAAGCATACACTAACCTTAAATTTCATTGTATAAATGCTGCCTCAAATATTGATGATAATTGTCTACCCAAAATCTTATAATTATCTTATTAGATCAAATAAAACATGATCTTATAGCAGCTCATGGAATCTTTGGGTGTTGCTTAATTGACAGGAATTGGTTCTGAAGACAGCTAAAAGTTAGAGATTACACATTGGACTTGCAATTCAGGTTGTTAATATGGAAATGTACTGGAGCAAGAGAAATCCATTATATGCATGCAACAGAAAAAATGTGGCTTTAAAAAAGCAGAGACATGTCCAACATACAAAAAGTTAAAAATTTAAAAAAGCATTTTTATAACCTTGTTATAAATGGCTTTGAAAATATCATGTTGGGATGCATCCCTTTCACAAAATTCCTACATGTATTTTTTGTCATCAGTACTCTGAAAGTAAACTTATCTAAAATAAGGACCATGGAGGTTTTATTTCCATGATTTAAATTTATTCATCCAGTGTTTCACTTCCTTATGAAAAGGGGGATTATATTTTATGCATATAATCTGTTAATTGTGACAATTAGCTTGTGGGGTTTTGATGAAAACCCTAGCAAGTCACTACATTAGACAACTCGGAGACAAATGTTTCAAGAGGTTATGTTATCAGGGTACAAAAAAAATATAGATTTTTCTTTTAGTTTTCAGATGCACAAATTTATTAGAAAATTATTAGATGTTTATGTCTGAAAAAATATCGATGTAGGCAGACTTGAAGTAGTACAGTGACCATATCGAACTACTTTTTCACAGGAAACAGCCCTAATATGATAGATCCTTATATGCATAAATGGTGGATGAACTAAAATTTGTCTGATCAGCTTCATCATGTTAATGAAGTATAGTTAATTATAAATGCCGCTAATGCACCATTTTATGAAAAATAGACAATTATTACTATGAATTGCATGCTCAATTTTATTTGACTGACAGGTCTAAAAGCTTCATTTAGTAGATATTAAAACAGATCACACACTTCTAGTTTAGTATGATTCTGGAGAAACCTTTCACATACCTTCTCACACATGATAAGGTTATAGGCTCTTCTGATTTCTCAGAGTTGTCTTATTCCTCTTTTTTGTAAAAACATGTATAAAGAAAAATTGAGATAGTTTTCAAGCACATTGGTATTTAAGTTTAAGATGGAATGTAGCATGTTTTTTAAACTGAGACAGGTTTGGGTGGGAGTTCCCAGGGACTGGATGTGTCCCAGGGCCTGGGTCCTAGAGGCAGGTTTTTACTATTCTTAATAATTTCTGTGTATAAGTGTGTGTCTTTGAGTAGGTTTGTGCAAGTGATTCCAGATACTTGTGAAAGCCAGAAGAGGGTTTTGGAATACCTGGAGTTGGAGTTACAGGAGTTAATGTGTACTCTGTAAGAGCAGTAAATATTCTTACCAGTAAGCTGACTCCAGCCACCTCTTGAATTTTTAGTAATGGCACCTTCACTTTGAAATGGAAACTTCCAAAAATGGAGCAAAGGGAGAGAAACAATAAATTCAGGGATCTGTAGTTTTGGTTTAGTCCTTATTGAACAAGCCTGTGAGATTTGGTTTTAGTTTATTACAAAGATTTTCATTAATAGCTCTATAACACTACCATGCTACTGCTGTTCTGAACCCATTAGCAATGTCTACAAGGTCAGTAGGTGACCAAGTGATAAGCTATGCTGCCAAAACAAAAATAAATAAATAAACAAACAAAAAACCTTTGTTTTCGAATTTATTTCTTTGTGGGAATTTCATGCATGAGTATTGTATTTATACCTTTTACTTCTCTAGGTATCCCTTACAACTCACTCCCACTCTTTCAATTTTATGACCTCTTCTTTAATTACTATCATTTCACACACATGTGCATGCACACACACACACACACACACACACACACACACACACACACACATAAAACTTGAATCCATTCAGTTTTTATCATAGGTACATGTGTTTCAGGGTGACAACTTGAGATTGGATAATCTATTAGGGTCTCATCTGTGACAAGCACTGATTTTTCCCTCCCTCTACAGCTATTGATTGCCCATAACTGTCTAGGGTCAGGGCCTTGAGAGATTTCCTCCATTTGCATTGGCCTGTTGTTAATGTTGCCATCATGCCAGTCTCCTTCAGGTGACCATGTTGTTGAGATTTCAAGGGTGGAACTTCCTCTCATATATAGAAGAGAGCATCCTCAGCAGTCATGTGGTTGTTTTGCTCTTACAAATTTTGTTATGTATATTTTAACTAAAATTACCCAGTATGGAAATAATAAATATGTTGCATTCATATTTACTGTGGAGCCTCTAATGGTTTGAGCCTCTAATAAACTGAGAAAATGAAAGAGAGACTTTTCTCTCTCATTCTTGCCCTGTATCCCTTTTGATTCTTATGTAGGGCTTTCTTTTTTTCTCCTATGAGAATGTAACATCATTAATGTGGGCACATGCCAAGTTCCATTGTCAGATCAACGTTTAATTCCTGTAAAAGTTCAAAGCTTTTCAAATATGACATATCCCCTTAAAACTTGAATGGAGTTCGGATCAACTGAATGCTTTATGAATATTTAGTTCATGGTGTAATTTATGCACCAGATCATGTTTTACTAAGATGCAATCATATCATTTTACTTTTTTCATCCCATGCTGCTAATCCTTCGCACATACCCTCTCAAAATCATGGCATATTTTCTTTTGCTGTTATTGTTACAGGGGCACACACATACTTAAATGTTGAATAGAATCTGCTCAGTCCGTTTTACTTGCTTGTATCTGATAAAATTTGAGTGCTCACTGTTTAGTACTGGATAAGCAACTGGGGAAGTCTTCCCTGGGGAATGCTGTTTCTCCCACTCTTAGCATTGTCTACTTTTATTTTATGTCTAGGGTGGAGGACCTGTGAGATTTTTCTCCTTCAGTGTTAACATATATAGCAGGGTTGAAATCTCAGGTCTTGTTTAGGTAGCCAGGTTTATGAGGTGCTATGGTTGTAGCTTTGCTGATATTTCTAAGAGACATGATATCACAGCAGAGTTCTTGAACCTCTGGCTCTTACAATCTTCTGCCTTTTTTTCCATTTTGTTCCCTGAGACTTTGGTACAAGATTTGTTTTTTAATGTATCCATTGCAGCTGGCTTCACCATGATCACATATTCTCTGTTGTTTTTTTTGTTTGTTTGTTTGTTTTGTTTTGTTTTTCTGTCACATTGTGGTTTTCTATAATTCTCTCCTTCTGTTGCTAAGAGAAGTTTCTTTGATAGAGAATGAAAGCTACTTTATCTATAGTCACAAGGATAGCTATTTGGACTGTAGTTATGCATTATCCTGGTTTAGTAAATTGGTGGCAGCAGGTTCTCTTCTAAGATCCATAATTGCACTAGCCCTGGGTCATTCATTGTCTTGGATTGGAGTACTGTCATGATTTCCCTCTTGTTAGAAAGCTATTATATACTGCCAAGTTAAGCTTGCAAGAACTGAACCATTAATATTATTGTCCTATGCAGGTCATCATTGCATTTCATAGGTGTTGCAGCTGAATAGAACTTCTAGTGGCTTTCCAAACTTGGAAGCTTGCATACTAACTTTCATATATATATATATAATAAATGAAGACAATCATTTCCACTGGACTTTGAAACATCGTTTGTTAATAAAAAGATGTGTGTAATATGTAATAGGTTTCTCCCTAATATCCTTCTCTTCCTCCAATCTGTAAAATTTCCATGTAGGTATTTGTACTTTTCATATTTAAAATGTATACAGGTGGATAGAGATTAAATACATTAATGAAAAATGAATAAAAATAAATTAAAATCCTCATTTGAGGAATATTAAGAATCTCACAGATATGTGGAAATAAGCTTTCTCCTCACTGAACCAATATATTGTTTATAATTCTTTAAGTACTGATTCCACCACCATATGTATGAAATTAGAGAACAAACATTTATGAGATCTTCATGGTATTATTTAGCATTTGGAAAATATTGTTTTATTTAAAGTAATTTGCAATAACAAATACTTTACAAGAACGCATAACAAAGTGAAAGAACTTTTGAAAATCTTGATCTTATTTATTCTTACTACAGTTTGATTATGGTGGGCATGCAGACAGGGAAAGCAGATAGAATACTGTTATTTTAATGTACACTAATCAAGTCAACCTCAGATCCAATTATGGAAACAATAAGGTTTACTAATCTATAATAGGTTGGTGCTGGAACCAACTCCAAGTCTTTCTGTAAGGCACTCTGCTAGTCCATAGTTTAGTCAGGCTTTCTAAAGGAACCATAGGTAAATATCCAAACAGAAATATAGGCTATCAAAATCTTCTGCTGAGGCTAAGTAGTCAAGGTGAGTTATCTGCAATATCCTATTCTAAACAAGACAGAGAGGAAATGATAGGAGTAATATACACGATTCACACAGAAAGCAGGTAATATAGCCCAAAGCCATGTTTGTACAAGAAAGTTTAGCCTATTATGACACTGGTATGTGTTGTGAATTTTGTGCTTTAAGAATTTCTATTACATGTATTTATTTATTTAAGGTGTTCATGTGTGTGTGTGTGTGTGTGTGTGTGTGTGTGCATCTATACGCCAATGAGTGAGATAAAATACATGTTTGGCTGTGAGAGGACAACTTCAGAAAGTTGCTTCTCTTTCTACCTATGTGGGACTAAGAATTGGCTCAGGGGTTTCATTTCAAATGTCTTGACCAACTGAGTGATGTCAGCAGCCTAGAATTTATACTTTAGCAGTTACTTTGGGGGAGGGGTACTTGTTTTTCCTCAGTAGATTTTAGACTGAAAAATTATATTTGACTGAATAAATATTTTCAGTTTATGGTCATTGGGGATAATTTCCAACATAAATATTTATGTCCAAATACAATCTTTTTTTTTTTTTTTTTTGGTTTTTCGAGACAGGGTTTCTCTGTGTAGTTTTGCGCCTTTCCTGGAACTCACTTGGTAGCCCAGGCTGGCCTCAAACTCACAGAGATCCGCCTGGCTCTGCCTCCCCAGTGCTGGGATTAAAGGCGTGCGCCACCACCGCCCGGCTTCCAAATACAATTTTAACATAGCCATCTTCTCCTACTCAGTATTGGAAGGTCCTTGTAGGCATGCGAAGTTTTTATCTTAAAAACTAGAAAAAGATTCTCAATATTTTTACCCTCTATATACATTTTTAAATATATATACATGTTCAACACATAAATATTAAAGTTATTGAATTGTTTTGTTAATTCAATCAGTTGACATGTTATGTTATATTCTGATAGAAGGTATGTTAGTTCACAGCAATAAAATATGAAATTAAATCTTGATTCTCTGTACTACCAAGTGCAAGGTGAAATGTGTTTTATGAATATCTCTTGGTCTCTAAAAGATCTTTTAGCAATTTTCAGTGAATATCTAAAATAGAGTTAGTAAAATTTACTGACATCTTTAGACTTTAGATACAGTGCCAAATTGTGAATTATTTGGCTGATCCATATAATTATTCCTCTGAACTATTTAAAAATTATTATTATTATTCTTTATATTTTTGAATGGGTACAGAAAGACAGAAAGGTATGTGTGTGAGTGACAGCATGTGTGTGAGTGACAGCATGAGTGTGAGTAGGTGTGTGTGCCTGCGTAGGTGCGTGTGTTGAGTATAGGTGTGCCTATACTACAGCATGCATGTTGAAGTCAGAGGAAACATTTCATCAGTCTGTTCACTCTGTCCATGAGTTCGTGGAATTGAATTCAGACGTGTTGTTTGTTTCTGCTTTTTTGTGGGACCTGCTACCCAGCTCTCAAATAAATCACACACAGAAGCTTATTCTTAATTTTAAATGCCTGGCCTTGGCTTGGCTTGTTTCTAGCCAGCTTTTCTTAACTTTAAATTATCCCATCTATCTTTTGCCTCTGGGCTTTTATCTTTCTCTATTCTGTATAGGTTTTTTTTTCCTCTTTAGGCCATGTCTGGCTGTTTAGTGGGGTGGCTGGGTAACTAGTCCCTGAAATCCTCCTCCTTCTCTGGCTCCTTCTTCCTCTCCTCTCAGATTCCTCCTTCTATTAATTCTTTCTGCCTGCCAGCCCTGCCTATCCTTTCTTCTGCCTCTCCAATGGCCATTCAGCTCTTTATTAGACCATCAGCTGTTTTGGACAGGCAAAGTAACACAAGTTCACAGAGTTAAACAAATATAACATAAACAAAAGTAACACACCTTAAGATAGTATTTTACAACATTTCCCCCTTTTTGTCTAAACAAAAAATGAAAGGTTTAACTTTGACACAGACTGTCTTTCCTTGTTGATCCATCCCTCTGGTCCTCTCCTTTGACTTCTAATATATAAGCCAAACAAACAAAATCTACCTTTGATAACACCATATTTATGATAAAATACCATGACCAAAATCAAGGGGAAGCAGAAAGAGAGTATTTCATGTTACTGCTTGCTTTGCATCTTCCAGGGAAGTCAGGATAGACACTCAAGCAAGAACTTGGAGGCAGGATCTGATGCAAAGATCATGAAGGAGTGTAGTTTACTGGCTTGATCCCCATAGCTTGCTCATCCTACAATCCAGGACCACCAGCCCAAGTGTAGCACAGCCTATTGAGCTGGTCTTTCCATTGATTAAGAAAATTTATGGCACGCTTGTCCCCAGGCCAATCTGGTTGGGCATTTTCTCAGTTGAGAATGATTTTTATATTGCATTGAGTTGACATAAAACTGGCCAGCATACCCTCTCCCTTATGTTCTACACAATGCTACCAAAGATATCATGGTAGCCTAACTTATTTGTATGTGTGTCTGTCAGCTATTATCTAGCCATAGACCCTTACAAGTTAAGGAATACACTGTATTTTTCTACATATCCCCAAAGCTAATAAAAATAAAATGATAACCCTAAATGAACTAATTATCATAAAAACCAAACCAAATTAGAATTTGATTTTACTGCTAGCAAGTCTTCATTTGTCTTCCATACAGTTATCCTAGGGCATTTGACTCTGGGTTCAGTATTAAATGTTTTATTATTTATTATTATTTTCATAAACTCATCACTTATGCTCATCCTGTCAATCACCTCTCTCTTTGATTTCTCGCTCTCTCTTTTTAATTTCACAAACAGATGTGTCCAACCTGTAACTGATAGGCTGCATGTGTGCCATGGTAGCATTATTTATAGTCCAATATATTTGTAATGACAGCGTTATATCACAGTGTCACAAGGTTGGACACCACCGTTAGACCATTCTTCTTAGTATTCTTTATTGCTCTATCTTACCATAGATTCAAAAATTTTAAGCCCATTACTCCACAACACTCTCTAGTGTTTTACAATTATTTTCATAAGTAGTACTGACATTTAAACAATTTTCTTTTAATGTTTGTTAGAGTTATGAGAAAGTTGTTATTATGGAGGAAGAGCAATAATTAACTAACTTCAATCTTGGAAACATTGAAAAGTAAAATGGTGATGTGCAACTCAATCCTGCTGAGGTAAATCTATAAGCCCTGGGTAAAATATCATTAATGATTTATAGAATACACTATGATTGTTGAGGTCTTAGACGTGTGAATTTGTTTCCTTGTAATGGGAATAGAGGAAGCTACTCTACATCTGAAAGGGTCGCTGAAGCTGTAATTGGAGGCACATACCTTTAGAAACAGCTTTTAGTAAAAGGATGCCTGATTCTGACCCAGCACAGAGTTTCCGGCTACAGTAGGATACTTAGAAAATCTCTGGTCTCAGAGATATTCACTAATCAGGAAAGAGGATCTCCCTAGAAATAAAAGTCATATATCCTTAAGATACCCAATAAATCTCTCCAGCAGTTATGTAATTTGAGTACCTCTTTGTTTTTCTTTTTGTTGTTGTTGTTGTTTGTTTGTTTGTTTTCCATTGGTGTGGTTTAGTTGTTTGGTTGTTTTTTTTTTTTTTTTCCATATCTCCACATAGATCTGGGACTTCATTCCTTCTTACAAAGTAAATGACTACTAACTGAAGATAGTTTTCAGCCTTATTCATCCTGCAAGCCTTAAATTAGTAACCCACTCCCAGGTGGACCTACCTGGCTCTCTCTGCAAGTAAAGGGACTTGAGACTTTTATTATCCCTCCCAATGATGGGCTCATTTGGTGGACAAATGGCTGCAGATATAATCCTTATATTCATGAAATGTCTCATATCACCGTGATTTTTACAGGAATATTAAGAAATCTAGGAAGGTTTTTAACTTTAGTTATGAAATTAAAAATTGTAGCATCTGTGATTATCTGCATAAGAGACATGCAAAAATCCAGAGCTAGTCAAGCTTTGGTAGATGGGGGAGGGGAAATGAGGCTCAGTCTCTAGCAGAGGAGTTATTGCAATTGTTGGCATCTGAGAAGGGAGAGTCAGTTTTCTCTGAGAGTACTGCTTTTAGTAAGATACCTGTGTTCCAGGGGAAGAGCATGCCCTCTAACTCCATGCACAGATCAATAGCACTAATTGAAGTCACTAGATTTGGTGGGGAAGGACATGAGATTGGAAGAGGGATGGGTTGGGAGAGCAGGAGTTGGAAGTGGGATGTGAGAGGTAGATAAGATCAAAACGCATTACATATAATATGAAATAGAAATAAAAAAATTCAGTAACACTGGACCAAGGACTAATCTAAATCAAGGATAAGAGGAAACCATGGTATTGGGTGTAATGACACAATAAAAATTATTTTCAAAATATGGAGTGTTAAATGCATTTTTTATTTGACAGTTAACACATTTCAGTATTCTGATCTCTAAGGATGACACCAGTTTTATGAAGAATGGCTAGAGTTTCATGTCCTTTTAAGTGCCCACTCTAAAACTAAAAAGAGATGTCTGTCATCTGTATTCCTACAAACTACTTCATGTCATTAATATCAAAGTATGCTTGTCATGTGAGATTTGATGTAGTCGTACTCTTGTTTTTTTGTATTCAAATGCATCCAGATTTTTTTTATCATATGGACATTTTCCAAAGATAAATACATACTTACGTTAGTCTTGAATGTGAAGCTATGTCTAGTGAGAAAATTGAATTACTTCATTATCTTGTCTCTTTAATCTTATTCAATATTTTTTTCAACCTAAAAGTACTCCTATTTTGTTCAATATCTTCAAAATTCAAATTAGTAAAAGAAAGCTTTGATGTTAACTTTCTTTTCACACAGGTTCCCTGTGCAACGTCTTGTCTGAATACTCATTTTTGCAAGCAGAAATACAATTTCATTTGCCTCTCATTGCTACCCGACCTCAGCTAGTTTTTCTGCAAAGTGACATGGGTCTTATTCAGCTCTCTCTATTTCTAATTGAATATTGTTCTTATAAATATCAGTTTTATATTTCAGTGCAGGGATGTTTATTGGACTCTTTTTTCATTGCATCCTGTCCTCCCTCTAGAGTGGACAGTGTCTTTTTGAGATCTGGATTCAGACAAATCATGTGTTACTGAGCATGGTAAGGAAGGTTTTAAAATGATTGCCTCCTGTCCACACCAGTTTCCATTAGTTGTGGATTCTGTCAGCCATCTGTGCACTTGTAAATATATCATAATTCTTGCTTTGTGTTTCAGTTAATTTTTATCATGCCATTGGTATTGAAGTTAGATGGTAGATACAGAATTCTGCTTTGGTTTTTCTGCACCAGCAATCACTTTTTGGCTGGGTTTGAATTTGCAAATGGTTTTGAATGGACTCTGGTCTTCATTTAGACCCTATTATTTTAACTGTTGGATTTGAATGAGCCACCTTTGTAAGACACAAGTTCAGTCAAAACATTCAGAAGACCTAACCTAGACCTGTCCTCTTGAGTTCATTTCCTTCCACAATTCTTTCTGATTCTTTAGGTCCTGGTGCTTGTTCACCCACACTGACCAGAATGCAGGACTCGATTACCTCTAGACATCCTCCACACGAGTGCATTAAGAATCATCCTAAATTTAACCACTTGCCTGCACATTTTGGAATTGCTCTTCAAATGACCTCATGTTTCACAGCTGCTGTGCTAAGTGCTTATGATAAACATATTATGCTTCTTCAGTTTTATTTCATTGCATGATGGATTAGAAACAATCTTTATTAAAATTGTTAATCTTTTTTGAGAAACTCATCGACTTGGCAATGTTCATTTTCTATAACTCATTTAGACATATAGTCAGTCAATCCAGACTAACCACAAACTGAGTGCATAGCCGAGGCTAGCCCTGAAGTTCAGTTTCTCTCACTGAACACCCATTGCACACAACTTTGAAAAATGCTTAAAAAAACAAAGCAAGAACTAGTTTGGTAACAAAACTAGAGACATTTTTTTTTTCTTACTGCTAAGGATGATTGTTACAGCAATGGTTATTACTTAGTTGAAATAATATTTTATGGTCTGAATCAAAGCATACTGTGTCTTCAAATATGTATGCATGTTGGACTGACATCTCTATATCTGGTATTAGTAATAATTTATTTCTAAAGATGGGATAAATAATCTTTACATGATAATTAGTTAATCTGTAAAATAGGAGTGAATTATTCCATCACAAAACTTTTACTAAATGAAATTATTTCAAAGTTTCATAACACCATTTTGAAATAGAGTGTTAAACTAACAAATCTTTTAAGTCCTTATATAGTAACTCCACTTCTAAGAAACATAATACTTTAAAATATGCATGTGTCCCTACTTAACATAAAATTATTTCATAGTTACTGAAGTTACCCTTTACATATAAACAGCCCTATCTGGAAACAACACCTTGAAACAAGACAATGGCCCACATGGAAAGATGCATAAATATTCAATAAGTGGCATGCCAGATAAGTGTAGCTATGATCCCTTATCAAAAAAAAAAAAGCTACTCTTTACAAAAATTGGAGGCCAACACAGAAAACTACAGCTGGACATAATGCAGAGAACAAACGATAATGAGTAAATTAGCCCCAACAGATATATCTACAACACAGCTCCTGTGTTATGGCTCAGGAAACACTGAAGAAGAGCAGACAGCAATAGTGTAAGAGCCAGAACATCAAGAACTCTGCTGTGGAACAGTCTCTCCCCAAAATGGCTTCATAAACAAGCCTAGAATGATGGCAATGTAAATGGACATATTATCCTTGAAGGGGCAACATTTTGTGGTGTGCAACTCCCTAGACAAAGAACTACAGACAGTAGTGACTGCTGGGAGAAGAAAAATTGCCCTTTCCTAGGCATTAGCCCCTGTATTGATTGTCCAATGAAAAATGGTCAGCCCTAAAACCATGCACAAGCAAGTAACAAACATGGATTCTGCATGTTGTGCTTGTGTGTTTATATACATACACACACTAATAATAATAATAATGATAGTCAAAGAAAAACATGCTATTAACTTGAAAGTTGGGACTATGGAAGGGGAGCTGGCAGGGGTTAGAGAAAAGAAAAAGAAGGGGAAGTGATGTAAATCTATTTTATTTAACACAAAACACATTAAAAATATGCTAACAAAAATGAAAGTAAGTTTTCTTTTATTTGTTATGCATATGACAAAATACAGCATAATAATGTGATATTATCTAGAGTAAAGAAATTACAAATTCCACTTTTTATTAAATAGAGCATATAGGATATAACATCAATAACAAAAAAATTCTGCTTGAAGAAGAAAATTACCACCTAGTCCAAATAATGATAGAAGACAATGATTAAATCTGTTCTCTGACTCTCAAAATATTAACAGTAAATTTAGTTGCTTTTCTTTTTTCTTGGTTTTTCAGGACAGGGTTTCTCTGTGTAGCTTTGCTTCTTTCCTGGAACTCACTTGGTAGCCCAGGCTGGCCTCAAACTCACAGAGATCCGCCTGCCTCTGCCTCCTGAGTGTTGGGATTAAAGGTGTGCACCACCACTGCCCCACTAGTTGCTTTTCTTAAAGAGTGAAACATATTCTCTTGAAATGGATAAAGGATTTGGGGTAAGGCCAAGGGTGATGTATAAAATCAAGGATCTTACATATAAGTATAATTTTTGTTGATATATGTTGGTAGAGAAGATGTGCTGGTCAGTTTTTGTCAACTTGAACTAAAGTAGAGGCATCTGAGAAGAGTGAACCTCTTTGGGGAATTGCTAGTATCAGCTTGGCACTTGGGCGTTTCTTTGGAGCATTTTCTTGGTTAATGATTCATTAGGAGGTTCCAGCCAGTTGTGGGCTAAGCCCACCACGGACTGGTGGCCCTGGGTTATAGACAAAATGTAGCTGGGCATGTAAGAGGAAGCCGCCCGGCATGTAGTGTTCCTCAAGGCACAATGCTTCAGTTCCTGCCTCTAGGTTCCTGCCTTGAGTTCCTGCTTTTATTTCTCTCAATAATGCCAAGGAACCTATATTTTCAAGCCCCCCCCCCAAAAAAAAACCCTTCCTTCTCTAAGTTGCCTTAGGTTATAGGGTTGATCACAACAACAGAAAGCAAACCAGAACAGAAAACTAGAGAGCTTAGAAGAGAAGCTCTATTGTTTTCCTCATAACCAAACCAAGTACGGACATGCAAAGCTTAACCTAGTTATGATGTATAACATCTCATGATTGTACATTGTATAATTCTATCTCCATGTATGGAATTCACTTTGTGTACAAAGATTCTAAGTCTTGATAATGTAGTATTGTAGCATAAATATAAGAAAAACAACCCATTTCTCTTGTCAAATGCACACAGCAAGTGAAAAGAGGGACTTCCAGTCCACAAAATGAAATGTTTAGCCTGGAAGAATTAAAGAGCTTTGATTAATCTACAATTATTACTTCTTCTGATCATCATTAATTGTCAGGGGCACCAAGCACATTCAGGGACATAGTTTTGCAGATGATCTGTAGGCAGCTATTGAAGTAATGATCATTAGATATACAAACTATACAACATACTACATGGATGAAGGTAGGTGTGATGTTTTGAAAGAAAATGGTACCCAAAGGGAGTGGCACCATTAGGAGGTGTAGCCTTGTTGGAGTAGGTGTGGTCTATTTGGAGGAAGTGTGTCACTGTGCAGGTGGGCTTGGGGGAATTTTTCTCACGTTTCACTGTATGACAGTCAGTCATGTTCCTATTGTCTGCAAGATGTCAGACACTGGACTATTTCCCCAGCACCAAGCCTGCCTACAGGCCACCATGCTGTCCTACATGATCACAATGGACTGAACCTCTGAACCATAAGTGAGACATCACAATTAAATATTTCCTTTATATGAGTTGTCATGGTCATGGTGTCTCTTCATAGTAATAATAACACTAAATAAGATAATAAGGAAATTAAGTTGATTAAAAAATATCAATATCCTTAAAATTGTAAATCCAATTCTACTTAGGAGGAATGTGCACATAAGAGATTACGAAAGAAAAAATAAAGAAAATGAAACACACCCAAACACTCCCCCCACACACATACATATGAAACAAAACAAAACAAAAATACAGAACACAATCACTCAATATTGGAAGGTGTAATTGAAAATTTATAAAATAATTTATAATCTATTAATCTTGAAATTGTCAATCCTGTTTTGTTTTAACTGAATATTGCTATGGATCTTGCTTTTGTTTGTTTGTTTGTTTGTTTTTTGTTTTTTTCAAAAATCCTAGAAGCCCCTGATTTCCAGAAAACACTGCTAAGATTTCATTTGCTGATCTCTTGCTGAGCAGTACACTGCACAACTGTAGGCAAGATTTAGGACTAGAATGATGTGCAATTAAGATAATCACTTCCTGATTTAAAAGGTTTTGTGGTTCTTACAAATCCATAAGTCGTTCTTTCTACCCTACCATTAAATGGGGCACACTTGATATGTCAAGATGCTCTATTATCAGAAAAGAATGTTAGCATCTAAAACCAGAAACTTAATCTGGCTGGCAGGTGAAGCACAATGGAAGCTTTCTTATGGAGGTTTCCACTACATGTTTGGCTTACATATTTTCAGCTTGAATGATTTTGGCTTGTGAATAGCTTTTACCCTAATACATGTTCACAACCTACACTTTACCAAAAATGCATCCACATTAAAGCTGGAGGTTAAATACAGCTGAAGTCTGCTCTATCATCTCTCTGTTTCCTTTGAAGTCCATCTATAACTGTGCAGATGAAATATGGTCAGTCATTAACGTGAATATGATAGAGAAGAAAGTGCGGAGCTTCCCAAAATAGGTGTGGCTTTGTAAATCTGTGGGAAATATATATGTCTCATCTACTCTCCAGTATTCATGGGCATTCTCTTTTAAGTAAGGACACAAGCATTATATATTTTTGAAGTAATAATAAGGAAAAAAATGTCACATGAGAAAATTAGCAGACCTAAAGATTTAGGTCTCAGTCCCAAGCTCAGGTCTCATGAAACACAGGTTGGTTTGTATTTTATTGGTTTTGTAACTGTTAAGTTATACTAACAAGGTCCAAGCTTCTGAGAAAAGGAGTACGTGAGGCTAGGACACAACAGATAAGTAGAAGTCTCTGAAAGGATCCACCACTGTAGAGAATATAACATATGTTCTATTACATAGCATTAGAATGTTTACCAATCACAGACAGCATTAGAGGTATGCAATGCCACACACTCTTCATTGGAATAGTCTTAGTTTATTTTAGTCAAAATTCTGCGTGAGATATGCATCACATTATGAGTGAGCAATGAGGAGGGTATTTACACATTTAATCTTAGTCAAGTAGTTTAATGATTTTTTAAATAGAAAGCCACCATAGCTTTCTATTTAAAATCAATTTTTTTTCTGTAAGACAACATGCACTGACATTATTATAAATTCTGTATGATTTTTCTCTCCGTTTCCCTCTTTCTCTTTCTCTCTCACTGTCTATCCCTCTTCTCCTACCTCTCTGGTCTCTTCAAAGGCTCACTCCTTCTCCATAATTGAACACATGACTTAAATGAGCTTTCTATACTTTGTAATACAGTTTTTTTTCCACTAGATAATATAGAAAACAAACACAAAGAAACAACATTTAAAGAAATATATGCACTTGAATTGTCCAGTCTCTAACAATACTTTACCAATTTATAAAGTAAGTCTAATACATGAAATGGAAAATTACATTGGTTTATGAATATTTTTTATAAATCAAAGTCTTTGTCAAGTTTAATGTAATTTTTTGCAAGTTAAAAGGCTTGAAATGTGGTAGTATAGGATTCAGTTACCTAATGCATATGAATAACAATAAAACCTTACTATTAAGTATAAAGTTTCATAATTTGTGTTACTTAGGAGAAATAGCTCTTCTCATAAGAAAGAATAAAAAAATCTAACTCAGATAATAATATGGTGTGTGCATTTCAACAAGAAAGGAAGAAATGATGGGAGAAAGGAATTAAAGAAAGAAGAAAGGAAGGAAGGAGGGAGGGAAGGAAGGAAGGAAGGAAGGAAGGAAGGAAGGAAGGAAGGAAGGAAGGAAGGAAGGTGGTAGTAACTTTGAGGAGAATTCATGAAGGATGGATGGGAGGAAAGGAGGGAGGAAGAGAAGGAGAAAGAAGAGAAGAAAGGAAGAAAGGAAGTGCAGTGTTGTTGTTTTTTTCTTTTTTTATCTTTAAGGAGATAATTTTCACTGTAGATAAACAATCCCCAATGTTAAAAGACTGGTAATCCTCTGTTCCTGTGTCTAACAACGTTACCTTCTCATTTAATATTTTGAAAGCCTGGGGAATATTTCTCTCTGATGACGTTATCTTACTTTAAACTTTAAACTGTTTAAACTGCCCTCATTTTGCCATATTCATTTGCCACAATAAATAAACATATAAGGTAAGCTATGCAGCAACCTTTTCATTTTAACTGCAATTGACCCAAAGGGAAGAATATTAGGAAATGTTCTTGTAAATATGATGTAGATTTAAATAACAGACTAGTTGAAAATTCAGAGGATCCAGAGACTTCAGAACACTAAATGAGATGATATTTTACTTATCAAAATGTTCATACTAGTTGCTTTTTCTAAGAGGAAATTTTTAAATTAATTTTCCAATTAACTGGTTTGCCAAGATCCCTTAAATATGTTTGTATCTTACAGCAGTTTTAGATTGAGATTCTTCATATAAATTGTCCTTTGTTAAATAGACTTCAAAATTTATAAGTGAGTAAAATCTGCATGATAAAAAGAAAACACCTGTTATCATAAAAAATCAACCTGACTCAAGGTGTTACTATTATTCTAGGGTTTTCACTTTTCTATGTGTTTGTCTCCTTCAGGTTGCTATAAAATGGGCAAAATCAGAGCAACGGAATTCAGTTTTTTTTCTTTTCTAAGGTTGCCTTTTGTATACTTTGAAAAAAATAAAATTTTTGTCACACAATAGATTCTCAACAAAATTCGCAGTTCAACTAAATTGGCTTTATAGATTACTTATGACTTGATTTTATTTCACTGCTTTTGTTTTTCAAAAACATAAAGAATGCTAAAGTAAAGATGCTAAAAAAAAGATGCTTAAAATTTCAGGCTGAACAATGAAGTGAATGTTGTATATTATCAAATAATTGATGCAGAATACAGATAAACTCTGTGATTGATATTGGAAATGGGAGATTTTTGATAGAAACAACATGTCACAGAAAAAGAATAGAATTACATAGATAATTCACACAAGACTGTGCCTATATTATCACAGTTCTTTAATATAATTTTGACTATTTAATTTTGAAATGCCAACATCTGAACTAATTAAACATCATCTAATTCATTGATATGGCAATGAAACTAAATTAAATATTGAGACTGACAACACATAAGATAAACTTGCAAAACACTTGAAATCTAAGTGTTAAAACATTATTAATTTACTAACTGTATCTCTAAACTTTGCTATAAACAAAGACAAATTTTATCCCAACTTATTATAGCTGTCACGAATACTTGACTACCTTGATCACTAACCTCTGCTTGATTCCTTTCCATGCTGTACAAGAAATGTCACCATCTTTGACTTTACCTTACCACATAATTTTTACTGACTCAATGATGAAGGAACTCAGACCTTAAGATATGATTCTTCCCTGCGTGATCTTTTCTTGGATATCATTTCATTTATAATTTTAATATACTCAAATATGTATCTCCATATTTTTTACAATATCCAAATTGTCCTATCAAATTATTAAATATATGCATATATATGTATATATATGGTAATCTCAGCTCAACATAATCAACAATGACTTCTTCCTCTCTGTGTTCCTCAATGTAATTGATGTAAATATAGTCTATCTCATAGCTCAAAATAAAACAGGAATTTGAAGTACACATATAAAATTTTTCTCCAACACCCTATACACAGTCCAGCTGAAATCCCCTAGGATTTACTTGAAGATGCATCCATATTCCAACCACTGGTTGCTGTCATGGCCTCCATGAACCAAATACATCACCATCATCCTTGACTTGTTGTATTGCTATTTCTGTTCTTTCCCCATATACTTTATTTTCAACAAAGAAGGTGCTATTTAATTCCTCTCTGAGGTGAGACCACTCTTCATCTCAGAACTATCAATAAATCATCAGTCAGTCAAAACCTAGCCCTTAATTTTCTGTCAGTTCCAGTACCCTCAGTCAAACATTCCCTGTCCTACTGCCTTCCTTTGTCTCCTAAGTGTCTTTCCCAATCACCGGTTTCCTACCTGGTCCTAACTTGCAGTAAATACTCTCCTGCCTCTGAATTTTCCCCTGACTTTTCCTTCTATGGATTACCATCAGTTCAGATAACATATAGTAAATCACTATCTCATTAAAGTATTTACACTTTTTTCTTCCTCAAAAAGGTATGTCTTGAGTATGTTTTTTTTTGTTTATAAGTACAATCTTGGGGCTGGAGAGATGGCTCAGCATTTAAAAGCAAATGCTGTTCTTGCCGATGATTTGTTTGCTTACCAGCACCCATGTCAAGTTACTCACAATTGTCTCTAATTGCAGCCCTACAGGACCCAATACACTCTTCTGAACTCTGTGAGTATCTACATTTACATATGCATGTATGTATCTATAAACAGACATACACATATACACATTATAATAATAAAAACAAGCATTTAAAACTACAGCCAGTCAAGAAAGATATTGAAATGCTTTCACATCTGTCTACCTGTTAACCTTTATTGAATACACATCTTCAGTTTCACATAAATAGCCCTTTTATTACACCTGACATCTGATGCCTTGTGTGTCTCACTTTCACAGAATATGAGTTCTCTGGATACAGAGTTTTCCTGTATCTTTTCTCTGAAGTTAAATCTATATTTGACACACACAATAAATTACTTATTATTATTTGTAAATATTTATTTATTGAATAACTGACCAGTTCTCAAGTAATGAAGATGTTTTCAATAAATAAATAAATAACAGTCAAATGTTATTTATTCAATTTTTTATATTAAAAATAATTTTCTACACTAAAGAGCTGCACACAAGGCATAGGTATACTCCTAAGAACATAGTAATTGAAGAAATATCAAAATGGTTTGGATTCTTCTAATGACTTCTTTGTATGTAACAATAAACAAATTTACAAGCTCTAAGAAATTAATTTCTTCACTTTATTGTGTCATTAGACAATTTAAAAGTATGAGACAATTTGTGTTTGAACCGTTTCCTTAAACATATTTAAATAGTACCTGTTTCCATTTTCAGAGCAAGAGGGAGCATTCTGTATTTCTTTAGAATGCTGGTAAGCCTTGTGTCCCTGGGCTAATGATGCATACAGTGCCTGGTTGTCAGGGAAGCTTGCTTGCACTTTGGAAGTAGAAAGCACACTGCTGCTTTTCACAGCAGGCTCTAAGCTCAATGCAAGGAGAGAATGTCAAAATGCAGAGCGTTGCTGGGCACATTTCATAGAAGTACTCAAGAAAGACTATGATACCCTACAGAATGACACAGGAATAATGTGCTTGGGAGCCAGTTCAACTTGCTGGGAGTCACCTGTTGTTTCCATGCAGATCAGTGCCAGTAACTAAAGAAAAACAGAACACATTATAGGGGAACAGCAGGAAGGGCTATTAATTAGGCAACAGTAATTTCATGATACAGAAAACGAAATGTCTTTAAGCACAGTTTTCTTAGTTCAGTCCTAGTAAACTCTCTATATAAGTTCAGAATATACTAGGGATATGAAGGAAGGGGAGGGCCAGTGTGTGCAACTTAGTGTGATTCAGACTCAAAGATAAAATGAAATAGCTGGTGGGACAATGAACTCAGTGGCACAGGCTTGTCTAACATATGAAAATGTAGGATTAATCTCAACATTCCTTCCAGAGATAAAATACTATTTTATATTGTTTTAAAGTTGCAAATTCATTAAATATAGGATAATAGTAAAAGAAAGTACTCTAAGAACTGTTAAATGTGTTGTTTGAAAAAAAAAAACACCCTCAATTTTGACGTAATTTATAGATTCGAGCTTTTGATATTAGCTTTTAGTTTTAATTACATTTTGAAGATAATTTTGTTTGACTCTTGATATTAAATTCAAAATTACCTAAAAACTGTGTTTGCCAGCGGTATGAAAATCTTAGAGCCAGGCTTATTTTGAGTAACAGGATCATTATTTCAGATTTTTGGGGTTTTTTTCGAGACAGGGTTTCTCTGTATAGTTTTGGTGCCTGTCCTGGATCTCACTCTGTAGACCAGGCTGCCCTCAAACTCACAGAGATCCTCCTGGCTCTGCCTCCCGAGTGCTGTAATTAAAGGTGTATTTATTTCAGATTTTATATAGTTATGAATATTTACGTACGCAGTCATTCATGGTGGTATACAAAAAATAGGCCCCTGAGTACTCCAAACCCAAATTCAAGCTGGCATGGTAGCCCACTCCTATAATGACAACACTCAAGAGAAAAGAAGGTAGATATCTGTGAATTCAAGGCCAGTCTGGTCAACAGTACTTTTCAGATTTGTCAGACCTCATAATGAGACCATTTCAAAACAAGCAAACAAACAAAAAACATGGAAAAATGTTGCTCAGCGGTAATGAGTGCTGTTATTTCTTTTTTAAAAAAGGAATTAAAAACTTTGATGTTTAGAAAAAATACTTTTAAGTCTGCAACAGGCACATGGGTACAGTATTTAAAGACAAGCATCTCAGGTAATGTGTCTGAAAAAAATTATGTAAAATAATAAGTCTATATTATGTATAGAAAATGTACTTGTATGTATTTTAACTATCTGATAAAGGTAGAAGGGCTTATAGGCTCTTGGGGAAACTGACCTGTCTTTTGTGTAGAATGACATAGTTTTATTTTTGAGTGGTACTAAATACTCATTTTCATTATTATTATATTTAGCTAACAATGACCTGTTAATATTGCAAGAAAAAGGCTTTTATTTTCACAGAAGCCTATGTTCTCTACAGAGCCAAGTAGTTACATTTTATTTCAAGTTTTAAACTGTGTGTAAGAGAAATAAAAGTAAGAAGACAAAAAATATCCATGCTTATAAACATATGTAGCTTTGCTTTTGTTTGTTTTCTTTAAGGTAAACAAAGTTATCTTAATAAATGAATGCTTAACTTATAAAACCACATGTAGACAGAACAAAATGATTCTGGGTTTCTTGTATACAAGAAATTTACTTTATATTTCGCTTTTGAGGCCACAAGTCTATTCTTACTTAAAACATATGTCTATGTTTATAGTGATTTAGAAGTGAAATGTCTCCCACGTGCTGAGGGATCCTCGCTGATGACACTGTTGGAGAGGTTATGGAACTATTAGGTGGTGGAGCCTTGTTGGATGAAGCATGTCATGGGGCAAGCTTTGAGGTTACACCTTCAGCACACTCAGATTTTTTTTCCTATGGTCAGGTAATGATCTATCTGCTTCCTGCTTAAGAGGCCTGGTGCTGTGCCTTTCTTAACACTGTAAATAATTCTTCAGGGACCAAAATTCATAAGAAGCACTTTCTTCTACAAGTCATATAGGTCATGGTATTTTATCACAACCATAAACACTAATATAGTATCTGATATTTTTCTTCTTTTTTCTCATTTCTTTTCCTAGTGTTTTATTTATTATGGATATTCTTTTGTTTCCATTGAATTCTCTTTCTTTGATTGACAATAAATTGATTGTATATGCCAGCATCTATAATTAAGGTTTATCACTCCATCCCATTGATCATACTTTGGTCAATAATATAATATCATTGTTACCAGAGAACAAAATGAAACACAGAGAGTACATCTTGGTTCATCTTTTATCAACATATGGACTTTCAATTACCATTATTAACTTAGATTGGTCATTTTAGATATTTTAATTTTCATTTCAGGCATTGACTTAAATTAAATTCAGATTAAAATGAACATATAGATCAAGAAGGGGGACAGTGTTAAAGTAACATTAACTATTTTAGTCTGTGAACACAGAAATATCTCCACAAGCAATGTGAGGCTCAAGATTATTATAAGTGCAGTCCTCTCAAATTCATGAACTTCCTTAAAGTCCTGTGAGATACTTTTAATCTTGAGTGTGCGAATCTTGATTGTGAACTTTGTAAATGACAGTGTCCTTACAAAACAGTGTCTAAAGGATCTAGAGGAACTTTAATTTTTATCACTATGTTATAATTTCCAATATTTATGTTAAGTATAATATATTTAAAAACAGAACATTTCATTTTGATACTGCTAGTTTTTAATTATTTTAATTTACTAGCCAACCTGTTCCAATGTGTGCTGTCCACACACTCATGAAGTGAGCCTGTCCCCTAAAGCTTGACCAACATACCAGGAGCCACTCTTTTAAAGAAAACTGACTCTCCCTCCTCTAGATACTTCCAAGCCCCTATAGCTCCTCAATCATGGGAGGGGGCTCATGCTAGGAGATTGGAAACCTTGACCATGTGCATGCCTTTTTCAGGGATCCATAGCTTCTATGAGTTCATGAGTTCAGTAGTCCTGTCATATCTGAAGAAAGTTCAATTGCTCCAACATTACCCAACTTCTGCCTTTTATTTTCTTAAAAATTTTTTATTAAGAAATTTTTTTCATTCATTTTACACACCAATCAAAGATTCCCCCTCTCCCTTGCTCCTGCCCCCCCCCCTTCCCCTCCTGACCCACCACCTGACTCTCCTCCACAAGAAGGCAAGGCCTCCCATGGGGAGGCACATCCAGTAGATGCAACTCCAAGCCCTTTCCGCTACCTCAAGGCTGTGTGAAGTGTCCCATCATAGGTAGTGGGCTCCAAAAAACCCGCACATGCACCCGTGATGGATTCTGATCTTACCACTAGGGGGCCCCCAAGCAGATTGAGCTACACAACTGTCTCCCCAGGCAGAGGACCTATTCCAGTCCCATGAGGCTCCACAGCCATTAATCCAACTTTCATGAGTTCCCACTAGCTTGGTTTGGTCATCTCTGCAGGTTTCCCCATAAAGATCTTGGTGCACTTGCTCACAGAATCCCTCTTCTCTCTCTTTGACTGGACTCCTGAAGCTCTGCCTGGTATTTGACTGTGGATCTCTGTATCTGCCTCCATCAGTCTTTGGAAAAAAGCGCTGTGCTGACAGGGTATTCACCAATCTGATCACTGGGATAAGCCGGTTCAGTTCAGGTACCCTCTCCACTACTAGTAGTCCAAGCTGGGGTCATCCTTGGGGATTCTTGGCAACTTCTCTAGGATCAGGTTTCTCTCTATCCCTATGATAGCTCCCTCTATCACTGTATCTCTTTCGTTGTTTTTCTACTCCATCCCTGTTCCAGCTCGACCATCCCATTCCCTTATGTTCTCATCCCCTACCCTCCATTGCCCACCCCTCATCCCCAGTTTACTCATGGAGATCTCATTTATTTCCCCTTCGTCCCACTTTAGGTCTTCCTTGTTAACTAGCTTCTCTGGAGTTGTGGGTTGTTTTCTGGTTATCTTCTGTTTTACACCTAGTATCCACTTACTTCTGTCTCTTACAGTCTTCTGCTCCCTCTTCTGCCAAGATCCCTGAGCCTTGGGCGGGGGAGCTGGCAGTATATATATATATATATATATATATATATATATATATATATATATATATGTGTGTGTGTGTGTGTGTGTGTGTGTGTGTGTGTGTGTGTGTGTATATATATGTGTATATATATATATATGGGGGGGTGTGGGGGTGTGTGTACATGTGTCCCATTTTTGGATGACCACTCTGCTGACACATATTCTCTACATTTTAAAGAGATAGGGATTTTGGCATTAATCACCCATCATCCACTGAAAAAAGAAACCTTTACCTTTTTGATGAGGTCCAAGAGATACATTGTGTGGCAAATTTCATAATATGTTTTTCTTTGGTAGTGAGCATCTTTAAATTTAAAATGAAAATGTATGTTTTGTGATTATAGTATATTTAGTTGAAAATTAACACAGTATATTCTGATCATGGTTTCCCCTCCTGTATCTCCTCCCAGACCATCCCATATCTCTTCCCAAATCCATACATATATCCCTCCTTGTTCTTTTTCAAATTCATGCATTCTTTATCCATTACTCTTGTTACATGCATATATTTACATGCATATATATATATATATATATATATATATATCTGGATCTAACTTAGTCTGTATAATATTACTCATGTTGCTGCTATATAGGAACTAAGTAGCCTTTTGTACAGAAATATATCCTCAGAACCTTCTGTATTAGCTTAATATTTCTAAGTCTTTTTCTGTTCTTCAGAAATTTCTACATAAACAGCAATGTTATTTATAAGAAGATTAATTCATTATTATTATTTAATTAAACTTTATTAATTAGAATCTGATTGTTTTGTTGTTTTAAAAAATGAGCTAAGATTGCTGGCACAGTATTGTGCATTTATTAAGAGAACACTTTATTGTTTTGTTCTTGAGCTTGCTGAGGAAATCACACACTTCTCATCATAAGGTCTATTGTAACCTGTAGCATTTCTTAATGTGTTTCTTTCCAATTAAGAAAGGGTAGTATACTTGGTTATATTATTTTTGGGGGCAGTCATTGTTATCATATGGCTTTTTGTCTTTAGTCTGATGTTATCATGAACTGTCTTGGTTCATTTGGAAATGGTGGATCAACCTGAGTACATGCATAGATGTCCTTACAAGATTGTGCTATTTTATAGAGAGTACAATTTAACCTAATTTTTTGTTAAGGATCTGAAAGGAGCACTTATATATCTCATTGAACAGAGAGAAGTTGAGCCTATGCTCAGTTAGAGCTCTCACCCCCTGATAAATAGAGTCCATGGCACTGGTATACATACTGCATGCTATGAGAGGAAGAAGGTATCTCCTAACCCAGGTACAAACCCTGTCACCTAAAAGGTACCAAGCCTGATTTATATGCTGGTGCAACAGTTGTACAAACATTTTAAAAGTAACCCAATACTCTCTGATTGGATTTAAGGGTCACTTCATGAAATGGAACCCATAATTGATACTGCTCAGATGACCAGGAACCTGAGGCTAGATAGGCCATGGGCCTAGAGGAAGACCAAATAAAATTATTACTAAAAGAACTTGGAAATAAAATGATTCCCAGGGACATTTTGTTACAATCACAGATCAGTGTCTTGCTTAGCCATTATCAGAATGTTTCCTCATATAGTAGATGGGAACTAATACAAAAATTCACAAGTATACTATATGCAGAGAATAAGAGAGTGTGGAACACCCAATCCTAAATGGGATGTCTTCATCAGTCCACTATCATTAGTATTTATGGAGCTGTGAGAAGAGGAGGTGGAAAGATTGTAGGAGCCAGAATGGATGATATCACCAAGAAAACAGTGTCTTCCAGACACACATGACCTCACAGAGACTGTGGCAACATGCACATGGCCTACAAAGGTTTAAGCCAAGTGGTCTCCGAAAGGATGAAGTGGACAAGAGTGCCCATCCCTAACCAAGAAACTATCTTCAAAAGACATATTCTTAAAAATAAAATAAAGTTAGTTTTCTCCACTGGAATTTCACTGTGTGTTAACTATTCTTTAAGGATAGGCTCATGCCCAGCATTATATGGTCGACACAAAACAAACTCAATGTTATCTTTGTAGACTTTTTGTTTCATATTGCTTCCTTTGGGAATTCTTTTGTATTACTGGACTTTTGCTTATATATTATGGTTTCTCATTTTGTGTTTTTATGGAGTTTCTTTTTGTGTATATGTGTGAGTTCCTTTATTTTTCTTATTCTTTTGTTCTACACCTTTTTCTTATTTGTCTGTTTATTTGCCTCTATCAAAATAGAAAAAAGTGACATGGGATTGAAATGGTAAGAGGTGGAGAGGAATGGACGAGTTGGGGGAAGAGAAATGTGATCAGAATATATTATATGAAAAAATTAATTTTCAATAAGCAAAAAATAGTATCAGGTTAAAAAAAAAGAAGAGAATCTTGCACCTATGTTAAGTAGAGATATGGTCTGTATTTATCTTGTAATAATTGTGACTGTTTTTATGATTAGGAAAATACAATGACATGACAATTTAGGAAAAGTATAATTTGATTCTGTATGTAGAAACAGTTTTTAAAAGTTACGATCATTTAATAAAATTCACTGATAAACTAGTAATAGGTCTTAAATTTTCTTTTTGTTTTTGTTTTCAGTGTAATTATTCTTTATTTTATTTAATATATATAATGTGTGGTTAAGTAATCTACTTTTCCTTATGTGATTTCTTAGTTTTTCTTTTTAAGGAATTACCAATTCTTTTTATCAGATGAGTAGTCATAGAATTGTTTGTAATACATTTTTCTTTCCTTTAAACAATCATTATTACCAGAGTGTTAAGCACTCTTCTATTTCAGATACTGGTAAATTATACTCATATCTTTCCAAAACTTAGTGCTGAATCTTCAAAAGGTCCAACAGTTATTCCTATATGCAAACGAAAAATATTCATCTTTCCATTTTCCATTTGGTCTAAATTTTATTAATTTTATTAATTAAATTTTAATAATCCCTCTGCTGTGGGATGGTCTTTTTATATGCTGTGAATATGTGTTGCTATGATTGGTTAATAAAGAAGCTGCTCTGACCTGTGGTGAGTCAGGTTATAGCAAGGCAGGAAATCCAAGAACCTGACAAGCAAGGAGCGACATGCCAGCACACTGATAATGCCATGGCCACATGACAATACATAGATTAATAAAAATGGATTAATTTAAAATATAAGAGTCAGCTAGTCAGAAGCTTGAGCCATAGGCCATCCACTTGGTAAATAATATACGCCTCTATGTAATTATTTCATAAATCGCTGTGGGACAACAGATGGGAGAAGTTTGTCCTGACCTTGTGACCATCAAGACCAGAGCTTCCAGCTACATTACTCTTTTTTATGCTTTGAATATGTGTTGTTAGGATTGGTTAATAAAGAAGCTTTTCTGGGCTATGATGAGTCAGGTTATAGCCATGCAGAAAATCCAAGAGAGAGACAGGAAGAAGAAAGGCAGAGGCAGGAGAGATGCCAGCCTGCTGAACAGGAAACAGCAACATGCCAGGAGACCTGTAATGCCACAGCCATGTAGTAATACATAGATTAATAGAAATGGGTTAATTTAAAATGAAAGAACTAGCTAGCAAGAATTCTTAGCCATAGGCCATACAGTTTATAAATATATAATCCTCTATGTGTTTATTTGGGACCAAGCAGCTGAGGAACGTGGATGGGAGAGATTTGTCCCGACTGCACGTCAAGTCGACACAGGAAATCTTTTAGCTACATTTGGCGCTCAACATGGTAGCAAGAAATTCCACCCAATACCTGAGAAAGCTTTTTTTAAAAAAAAGTTGTAAAATGGAGCTAAAAACAGCTTTCTTGTTATGTTTCTCAGGCAACCGCTGAGCTACAGTACTATGGGTTCAAGGCATGTGAGCTTGATCTACAGCATGGCGAATTCCTGCTGTGGTACAAAGAGGTGTCTCTAAGCCATGCAGTATACTGCATGGTGGATTTTGCTTTTGCTAGTACAGAAAAAACAAAAAACCAAAAACAAACAAACAAAAAACAACAACAACAAAAACCCAGGTACTTGGCTACACACTGCTGGATGGAGGCAGAGACCCACTGTTTCTGTGACTCGGTGATAAGCATGGATCCCAAAGCTGGCGGTAAATGTACCTTCACCGTGTTGGGAAGCAGAGATGGGCAGATTCAGCAGCCAAGGCTGCAGCTTCAGTCCTAGCCACACTGCAGTTTAAACCAATAGATTCACAATAAGAAAGATTCAGATGGAATAAACTTCTAAACAGTTTACAATGTATGTAATATATATATATATATATATATATATATATATATATAGGCTTATGATGTTTATAAATGTTTATTTTTATTTAAAGGATGTTGATTATAAATGCAATCCCTTTCTAAAGATGAAAAGGGGATATTATAGATATGATAGGATGAAAGGGTATGTGGTGATATTTTAATTGTGCTAAAATGTGATTTTATTTGTATGTTAATAAATAAAGTTTGCCTGGAGATCAGAGGTCATTAGTGAGCCAGGAATAGAAGTCAGGTGGTGGTAGCCCACACCCTTAATCTGATCACATGGCAGGCAGAGTCTCTGTGTGGTCAAGGACACAGCTAAGCATGGTGACCCTTGAGTCTTTAATCCCAAAACCAACCATAGAGTCCAGGAGATCTATATAGACAGGCAGTGATGAGGAAGCCATGTGGCTGGGCTTAGAGCCAATGAGAAGGCAGAACAGGAAAGCAATAAAACACAAGACACACAGGAAGAAGTTCTCTCTCTGAGGGGAAGGACGACAGAGACTGGTAAGCTAAAGGTAGTCGTGGCTGTTGTTCTGATCTCTTAGGCTTTAACTCTGTATTTGGCTCTGTGTTTCTTATTTAATAAGACTGTTCAGAAATTCATCTACATTTTGAGCCCAAAGTGGCAAGAGTTCATTAAAAACCATTTCTGGTTATGGGCCCCAGCTGGGCCAGAGTTTACAGGGCCCAGGCCTGGCTGGAGCTATAATCAGTCTGGTCCAGCTGCACACAGTCAGAGCTGCACTTGACCATAGCTGCAACAGCTACATGCAGCTGGAGCTGCTTACGGTCAGATCACCAACTCACGTGGTCAGAGCTTAAGGAAGCTGGAGTTCAGGCCCGAATCAGCTCTTTTAAAGAGCAACAACTTGTTTGAAATGTTTTGCGTTGCTATGGATTTTAATTTATGGATACAAATTTAAAGCTAATTTTGTTATACTATATATATATTATATATATATATCTACTTTTTTAAAGGTATGTTTATGCAACTCATTTAAAATTGTAATGTACAATTAAAAATACAAATTCATAATTAGTCATCTATGATAATCAAACTTATAGTAATATTAAGTTTTCTAGGTATACATAGATATACTTCAGTTTGGTAGGTAATCATCAAATACTTCAAAGACCTACAGAATATGGCATTTAAAATGTTTTAATAACTTAGATTTTTCTGGACAATGAGGCATGTCTGTTCCTGGCAACACTGGTCTGCTTCAAAAAGGAAGATGGACATTGAAGACACTCCATATGGAGTTTATCTTCTTGGCAAAACTGGCCATTTGTGCAAGAAACTGCTCATGTCTGGACTGATAGATAATATGTATAAACTGGACATACAGGACTCATAAGAAAATGACCACTAAATTTTGCCAAAACAAATCAAGATGATCCTTCAGTTTTCTGCTTAACAGAAGTGACTGCCACACATTCTGCAGGACACAGGGAGAAGTGACTGAGAGTTTGTAGGCCTATAGATAGACTGAAGATAGATGTCCCAATATTGCAGATAAACTTTGAATGACTGTCCAGGCAGCCAGCTCTCTCTGTCATTTCCAGAATTGTGGAAGTCGCTTACAAAGCACTTCTGTTTACTTAGGTAATACTATACCCTTCTGGGGTCTTTGATATAGTTCAAGACTACATAATTATAATTACAGTTTTCCTTAGTCATGATAAGGGATAAATCAGTTATAAAACTTTAGACTCACAAATATAGGATAGATGATAGAAGATTTTCTTTAATTTTGCCAAATACAAATAGACTAGATATTATAACTATAATTTTTGTTGATAACTGCTCTACTATATATACTATATATAATTTTACTATGTTAAAGTTAAAACCTTCCTTTTTTATTAGACAGAAAAGGGGAAGTGCTGTGAGATGGTCTTTCTTCTTGCTCTGAATATGTGTTGTTATGACTGGTTAATAAAGAACCTGCTCTGGACTATGGTGAGTCAGGTTATAGCCAGGCAGGAAATCCAAAAGTGAGATAGGAAGAAGAAAGACAGAGGCAGGAGAGACACTGGCCCACCACCCAAGGAACAGCAACATGCCATCAGACCAGTAATGGCATGGCCACGGGAAAATACCTAGATTAATAGAAATGGGTAAACTTAAGATGAAAGAAATAGCTAGCAAGAATTTTTAGCCATCGGCCTTACAGTCTATAAGTAATATAAGCTTCTATGTGTTTACTTGGGACCAAGCAGCTGAGAGATGTGGGTGGGAGAGATTTGTCCTGACCTTGGGTTGGGTGGGACACAGGAAATCTTTTGGTTACAACCCTCTCATCCCTATTAGTTCCTTTCTCACACTCAAGCCTTCTTGCTTTGTGACCCCCTAAGTTGAATATGGGTTATCTATGTGACCTTGGGAGTCAAAGAGATTTTATATATTTGTATGTTACAAACATTTTGATTTCTCATATATCCTCAGTGTTCTCACTGTATTTGATACCTGGTTATCAAGTTTAGGTTACATGGAAGTTTCTCGGGAGGCAACTTCCCTGATTACCTGGAGATAGTGAGATTTCAGTTATGTTCAACCAGAGAATTTTCAGATTACTGTATTTACACCAGGAATTTGTGATTACTCAGTGTGATATTCAACAAATTCTATTAGGACAGTACTATAAATTAAATCAAAGGTCACCAACATGCTAGGTAAGTGTTCTAGCAGTAACCTATATTTGACTTAAAAACTTTACTTTGCTTTAGAATAGAACCTTCATTTTGTATAAGTTTTTAACCCCTTTTTCATCTTCCTAACATGAAGTTCTCTCCATAAGTTATTCTTAAAAAATATCAGCAAAATGATTTTCTTGATTTTTATCAGTAATAAAAATTATATAATTGAACTTTCAAAACAATTACAGCATTTAGGTAGGAACAATTTTACTCTGAAGGACTATAAAAAATTTTAAGCCATGGCACTCTCTACAGCTAATGCATATATGTATATGTACATACATAATATATAATGTATATAAAGGACTTGATATATCCTATTTATATGTTGCCAATGGAATCACTTCCTATTGCAGAATGTATCAACCTTATAGTTAACTTAAGGATCATTTGTCATTTATTTTTAATTATATTTTCTAATTTTAAGAGTATATTTATGAAATATATCTCATAAGAATAGAAAATAGATAGGTTTAATATGTATATGCAATTTAAACAAAATGGTAATGATTAGATTTAATAGTAAATCAAGTATAAATGATATTGAGGAGACTTTATATGTGTATGTGAAACATTAAAACATTAATATCTACTTAGCCAATATTGGCTTTAGATATTTTAATAATAATGAAATATGTAATTTACTTTCTCATGAAGTCAAAGAAAAATGTTCAGTAGAAGGAATAGCTTGATAAAGTAATTTATGTCCAATTTATTTTCATTCTATTCTACTTTATGCATTAAAACACTGCATATAAATTAAGTTACAAAATTAAGGTTATTATTAATTTGGCACTACAACACTCTGACTTGGAATGTGCATTTGCCTACTGTTTCAGCCCCTTTACATATTGTCTTCTAAGTCTATGATGCCCCAGTTTGTAATGGCAGAATTTATTTTCATTTCATGCTACTCGCTTGTTTTGTAGAAGGCTCCCAATTAATTTTCTAACCAGAGAGTGACTTAGGCTATAAAAGCAAACCTTCTTGTGGTTTCAAATGAAGATCACATTTTTTTTTTCACAGTGTCAGGCAATTTTCAAGGAAAACACAAGAGAACTAAGACTCTCATGTGAAGGTAGAGAAAACAACCGCAATTATGACAAAGTAGACAGTAATCAACAAATTTGTCTGGCTCCAGTGTATCCAGTTGCAAAATTTTAAGATTAAAGGGTTGCTGCCCTGTTTTCCAAGAGAACCTCTGTGTCTATTGCTCAGCATTAGGTCTTGAAAACTACTTACAACGATTTCTAAATTGCAGTGTCAATAGATTTCATCTTAGCAACACCTTCCTTAGAACATTTTCTTCTTAGTCTAAAGAGTATTTCTTTACCACCTGTGTGAGCTGGAAGAAGTGGGAGTTTGGCACAATCTTAAAACCAAGTCGTTGTTTTGCTAATAATTTCTACCCCATTTTGTAAGCATTTAGTAACTGTACAAAATACTGTGCTTTGTTACATTTTATTTTATATACATAATATATATATATACAAACACACAGTATATACATACAGACATATATGAATACTTTATTAAAATTCACTGTATTATTAATCTTAATGATACCATTTACCTACCTCTAAAACTTCTTTTTTTCTAACATTTGATGTAAAGTAATGGTTTCATATTGTGTGTATTTTTTTTTTTTTGGTTATTTGGGTATTTTTTTTGAAGCAAATTCTAACTATGTCCTCCTATTAAGTTAGAAATTTGTTATCCTGTTTGGATTATATATATGTAGATGTTGTGTTTGAATATCACATTTTCTTGATTTCAGGTACAAAATTACTAACATTTATGCTTTTGTCTTCAGACATTATGATGTTTTTTCTTATAATCCGGGGTTATTTAGAGATCTTATCAAACACTTGCCCCTTTCATGTCTTTCTCTCTCTCTGTCTCTCTCTCTTTCTCTTATGTGTGTGTCTACTTATGATAATACATATATATTTTAACGTTTTGCATTCTTTCCATGATATCTGTCTTTATCACTTTACATCTAAATTCTCTTCCAAATATAAGACTTTTTAGACCATGGCTTCACTAAAAAGAAAAATAACAACAATAAAAACAACCCATACAAACAAAAAACATTTTAATCCTCACAGTTCTTAATCTAGAATATCTGGATTTACAACTGCAGTAAATGCAAAGCTTATGGGAAGTCAGTGTTCCGTTTTGGGGAAAAGGTGCTTAAAATTAAGTATAAAATGTGTTGGAAAGTTATCTGGAAAAGTAGTAAATGGGATTCACATTTTAGAACAGCATTTATTGTTGTTATTGTTTGTTTTTATTTCCTTGGCCTAGGGCCTCACTATGTAGCCTTAGCTGATCGGGAAATCACTATGTACATCAAACTGGTTTCAAACTCAGAGTTCTGACTTCCCTTGCCTCATAAGCATGTACCAACATGCTCAGCACCATATTTTACATTTAAACAATCACAAACAAGATCATCTACTCCAAAAAGAGCATCTGATATGTGGAAAACAGAATTAAGTGAACCCCAAGAGTCTGAGCGAAAGAGATATATAGATATATAGAGAGAGACACACACAGAAACAGGGAGAATGGAGTTAGATAGAGAGATGAGGAGGATCTGAGAGGAAATGGATGAGAGGTGATATGACCAAAATATATTGCATGAGATGCTAAACAGTAAAAACAATAAAAACAGTATTCAATAAAATTAGAGGAAATTAGCAATGATAATTGGTTATTTTGATTACTTCATTGGTTTTGGCCTGTGGATCTTGTTTACTTTGGAATCTTCTCTTCTATGACACTTTACAATGAAACCAAAGGTCTATATGGCATTTAGAATGATAGCTGCGTATGAGGTGTGGCTCCAACCTGACTTCATTCCTCATCTTTTTCTAAAAATGTATTCTCTTTTGGCCTTCCATTTTCACTGACTATATCACTATTAAAGAGAGGTTGCTACTTTGTCTAGCAATGTGCCTCAATTAGGGATGAAGTGTTATTATTGCTACATGGCTACTGAAATTTTAATCCATCTCAAAACTTCATTGACCACATCTGTTATTCTAGTTGAAGGGGGGTGGAGTCAGTGTTTAGAAAGTATTTCCTGATCAAGGCAGTGAGTGAGTGAGTGTAGGAAAAGAAAAGCCAAAACAAAATGTATGCTAAGAAACACCTGATGGCGGCAGTTAACTGGTTTTGGCAGTTATGGTTCTGATGACCAGCAGATGATCATACTCTAGTCTAGACCCGTAGAGGTATTTGGTACAGATGTGCTTACCATTCAAAACCAGGCAGGTAAACTTTCAATAAACTCAGGGGACAGCCCTCATCTGAACCATGGAAATCCATGCTAGGTACCAAACTTGGGGTTCTATACAAAGGCAGTGCATAGTCTAGCCACTGAGACAACTCCACAGCCCCTCAAAGGATAATTTGTAAAGGTAAATCACTCAGTTTGGTAAAAAAACAATGTATCTTTTTTGTCATTAATAAAACTTATTTTATTTATTTATTTATTTATATTTTTTATTAAATTCATTTTACATACCAATCACAGATCCCTCTCTTTCCTCCTCCCGCCCCTCCCTCTTCCCCCCAACACACACCCCCACTCCCTCCTACAAGAAGGTAAGGGAAGACTCCCATGGGAAGTCAGCAAAGCCCGGTACATTCAGTAGGGGCAGGTCCAAGCCCCCCTCCCCACACACCCACATAAACACCTCAAGGCTGTATGAGGTGTTCCACCATAGGTAGTGGGGCTCCAAAACACCTGCTCATGCACCAGGGATGGATCCTGATCCTACTGCAGGGGGCCCCTTAAGCAGATCAAGCTGCACAACTGCAGAGCACCTAGTCCAGTCCTGTGGACGTGCCACAGGTGTTGGTCTAAATTTCAGGAGTTCCCACTAGTTGGTTTGGTTGTCTTTGTAGGTTTCCCCATCATGATCTTGAGGTTCATGCTCCTAGAATCCCTCTTTTCTCTCTTTGACTGGACTCCTGGAGCTTGGCCATGCACAAAACTCAAGTCCAAGTGGATCAAAGACCTGTATATAAAACCAGTTCCATTAATAATAAAACTTCTTACCTAATGTTACTTTTTGTTTGTTGGTTTATTTTTTGTTTTTTTTTTTTTGTTTTTCTTTTTGTTTTGTTTTTTGTTCCTATTTTTTAATTTGCGTTTGTTTGTTAACCAAAGTAATTTTTTTATTTTATAATTTAATTTAATTTTACATATCAGCCATGGATTCCCTTGTTCTCTCCCCTCCCCCGCCTCTGCCTTCCCCCCAGCCCACCCCACATTCCCATCTCCTCCAGGGCAAAGACTCTTCTGAGGATTGAGTTCAACCTAGTAGATTCAGTCCAGGCAGGTCCAGTCCCCTCCTCCCAGGCCAACTCATGTACTGAGTACAGGACCCGGTCCCCTGCCTGGATGCCTCCCAAACAGAACAAGCTGATCAACTCTCTCACTTATCCGGAGGGCCTGAACCAGTTGGGGGCTCCTCAGCTATTGGTTCATAGTTCATGTGTTTCCATTTGTTTGGCTATTTGTCCCTGTGCTTTATCCAACCTTGGTCTCAACAATTCTTGCTCATACAAACCCTCCTCTTTCTCACCAATTGGACTCCTGGAGCTCCACATGGGGCCTGGCCATGGATCTCTGCATCCAGTTCCCTCAGTCATTGGATGGGGTTTCTAGCATGACAATTAGGGTGTTTGGCCATCCTATCGCCAGAATAAGTTAGTTCAGGCTTTCTCTCGACCATTGCCAGTAGTCTATTGTGGGGGTATCTTTGTGGATTTCTGCGGGCCTCTCTAGCACTTTGCTTCTTCCTATTATCATGTGGTCTTCATTTATCATGGTCTTTTATTCCTTGTTCTCCCTCTCTGTTCTTGATCCAGCTGGGATCTCCCGCTCCCATAAGCTCTCTTTCCCTCGACCCTTGCCCTTCATTACCCCCACTCACATCCAGTTTGCTCATGTAGATCTCATCCATTTCTCTGTCATTGGGTGATCCCTGTGTCTTTCTTGGGGTTTGTTTTCTAGGTAGCCTCCTTGGAGTTGTGAGTAGCAGTCTAGTCATCTTTGTTTTACATCTAGTATCCTTCTATGAGTGAGTACATACCATGTTTGTCTTTCTGAGTCTGGGTTACCTCACTAAGGATGATTTTTTCTAGATCCATCCATTTGCCTGCAAACCTCATGATTACATTGTTTTTCTCTGCTGAGTAGTATTCCATTGTGTACATGTACCACATTTTATTTATCCATTCTTCAGTTGAAGGGCATCTAGGTTGTTTCCAGGTTCTGACTATTACAAACAATGCTGATAGGAACATAGCTGAGCAAGTGCCCTTGTGGTATGATTGAGTATTCCTTGGTATATATATATCAAGAGTGTTATAGCTGTATCTTGGGGGAGATTGATTCCCAATTTTCTAAGAAAGCACCATATTGATTTCCAAAGTGGTTGTACAAGCTTGCATTCCCACCAGCAGTGGAGGAGAGTTCCCCTAGCTCCACATCCTCTCCAGCATAAGTTGTCTTCAGTGTTTTTGATATTAGCCATTCTGATGGGTGTAAGGTGGTATCTCAAAGTCATTTTGATTTTCACTTCCTTGATAATTAGGAATGTTGAGCAATTCCTTAAATGTCTTTCAGCCATTTGAGTTTCCTCTGTTGAGAATTCTCTGTTTAGTTCTATAGCCCATATCCAGAATATATAAAGAACTCAAGAAATTAGACATCAAAATGCTCAACAGTCTAATGTTACTTTTTAAATAATATAAATCTATAAAAAGTCACACACATCTCTTTTGTTATGATTTATAATAATAATTTAAGTGACTTAAATACAATTATACTTGACTTCTTCACTTGTATCCAATGTTTTCCTCTCAATTGATAGACAAGACAAGCAGTTAGTGTCACCAATTTTTATAAGTCAATGTTTTAAAATAACATAGTATGGCATAGACAAAAGGTTTTACGTGTCATTATTGTGGAAACGATGGAAAATACTCTGGAGGGATGATGAAATCAAATCTCATGATAGAGGGCAAAGTTTAGGGTAAATCATAATAATTAAATGGTAGCAGCTCTCTTTTAAATATTCAAAGAACCTTTGGACAGTTTTGAGTGCTGCAAGATGGAATGAAAGGGATGTAAGCTAATATATGATTCTGAAAATCCCTTGATATTCCTTATAGATAGGTGACAAAGTACAAAAATAAAAATGTTGATACTCATGGAAAAAAATCAGAGTTTAATGTTTCTTTCATTGATCATTTTATTTACATTTAAATTTTCATTTGGTATATCCAGATCAATTTCATCTTTTAAATCTTTCCAGAAATCTATTTCCCTATAATATGTGAATAACAAGCAATTTGCCCATTAAAATACAAACATTAATAATTTTAAGACAGTGACATTTAAATATGATTGGTGTGTTTTAATAACAATAATGTCCAACTAAAATTGGAAAACTTGAATATCACAGGAAAAGAAAAAGCATTGAGTAAATGGGGGTTCTAAGAATAAATGAAATTAACTTCCTCATACTGTGTGATGGATATCTTCATATATCCTTACCTACTAGAAAAACAAAATCAAATAGAAATATAAATAGGCTATCAATAGCCATTCATCCCTTGGGCACATGACAGCAGTATATAACATTTACACTGCATCATGAGTGAAAATGTCTGCCATGTAGTAAGAAGTATAAATTAATTTTAAATCTTATGAAAGTGAGGAAAAATTTAATTCTTCCTATGTAAGCTCAGAAGTTTGTAATATCTTGATGCTGTAAATCAATGAATATTCCATATGCCTGTAATTTCAAATAAGTGAGTAGAAAGCAATTACAAAGAAAAGCCTCGGACAGAACAGTTCACAATAAAACACTTTCTTTGAGGTAGAAATGCCTTTTCTTTTAGAATCACAGAATTGAAAAAAAGAAAAAAGGAAGTGAGAAATTATTACTTAGGCTTCAAAGAATCAGGCATGTAAGTGCCAAAATATTGATTAGAATTTTCGAGAATTCCACAGATGTGTGAAAATGTGCATAGCTCATAGAATTTGCATCCATTCTCTGTCAGTGGCGAACAATGGCTAAAGCAACAGACTGAGAAAGAGGCATTTCTGTCCTCGTTAGTAAGGCAGATCCTCCCAGGGGAAAGCAAACAGCTTGCTCAGTAAGTAGACTAATTACCTTTGCTAGGCAGAGAGATGTTTCCTGTGGAAATCTCACAGCAATATGTCTCTGGTCGTGTAATACTAACCGGATGTGCTGCGATCTCAGATTCATGACATATGGACCACTCTAGGCCCTGTGAACCACAATAATCTTGTTATACAATGGAGACATTTGATAATCTGCCAAATCTCGTAGTGTATCAAGTAATCTGCAAGCATTATTTAATGTCCTAGGAATATAGCCTGATGGGATATGAGGAATATTGGCCAGGGAATTCAAACAGGTTACCCCAGACCTCTTTTGGCTTTTTTAATGCTACTTGGTAGCTTATATATTTGAAATTATTAGTAAAACTTAAAAGATCAAGGCCTGTACTTTCAGGGTTGACTTGCTAATCTTACCGATGAATAACGGGATCGGGAACCCAGGCTTGTGCCAGGAGTGGAGTTTTTTTTTTTTTTTTTTTTTTTGGTTTTTCGAGACAGGGTTTCTCTGTGTAGCTTTACGCCTCTCCTGGAACTCACTTGTTAGCCCAGGCTGGCCTCGAACTCACAGAGATCCGCCTGGCTCTGCCTCCCAAGTGCTGGGATTAAAGGCGTGCACCACCACTGCCTGGCGGAGTTTTCTTTCAGTCAGGGGCAATTGGAAATGCATGCTGAATGCAAAATGGAAAAGGCTTTGAGTCATGTGATCATATATAAGCCTTACCAACAGATTTTAGTGAAATAGAGTTTTTTTTTTCAAAGAGACTAGATAAAAGTATAAGAAGACATACATGGAAAGTAGAATTTTTCAATGCGTGTGTGTGTGTGTGTATATATATATATATATATATATATCCTAAATAATGCTAACAATTTAGCCTAGCTCAAGACATCTGAAAGAGGACAAGAGATGGAGAGATGGCTAAGCATTTAATTATACTCGGTTTTGCAAAGGACCATATTTCCCAGAATTCATATTGGAGAGCTGACAACCATTTGTCACCACAGATCCAAGGAATCTCATGCTTTCTGGACTCGTTCACACACACACACACACACACACACACACACACACACACTCACAAACATAAACAAGTGACAGAGAGACAGAGACAGACACACACATAAAGAGAGAGAAATAAGATAAATCTCAAAGTTTAAAAAGTAGATAAAGGCTGTTAATTCTTTAGTATATTGTGAAAACAGCAATTATTTCATTTTTACTTACCTGGGGATACTACTATAATCCTACAGGGATGAGCTGGAAGAAGATATATTCTAAAAAGACATATGTGCCTCTCTCCTAGGTTATTATATTATTACCATATGTCACTTACAAAATTGTTATACTTGACTAGCATGCAAATGGTTGAAGGTGACCTCCAAACAAAAGATAATAAAGGCTTGTGTTCTCAAGCTATCAAAGGAACTGTACAAAGAGGAAATGCACAGTCAGGCCCAGGAAGAGCAGGACAGAAACAAATAACAACTACACTGCCACCCAAATAAAACAAATGAAAATAACCTCAGAAACTTTGCATTTAAAAAAAATAGGAGCATCTTTAAGAGCTCATTTATATTGGCCCATGTTGAGTAATCAAAAGTCTTTATAACAAAGAGGAGAGGCCACCTGCAGCCAGGGTCCCCTTCTGCCTAAGAAAAGAGCAGTGGGCCTGCCTCACAGTTAAAGTTACAAATGGTCTAGTAGGCTTCCTGGATTTATATAAATCGAAAGACACACAAAGGTACCATGGGAGGGAACTTAATACTTCACCCCTCCACACACTAAATTTGGTGAAACTAAAAATAAATCCATTTTCCATTGCCATTTTTTTAATTTGTCCCAAAATATAGAATAATTGAGATGTGAGACTTATAGACCTAATTACCAGGTAAGCATGGTGCCTAATAATTCCTCTGAATGCAAACTGTCATAACTGCTAGTTATGCAGGTAAAGATTAGAATAGAGCAGTTCTTCGTTCTAGTGATGTCTCTTTAAGATTTGAGAATTTTAATTTTCCATGTACAACTGTGTTGTTTGCATGCGTGTGTTTGTACTTAAAGTGTGCAGTACCCATGGAAGTCAGTAGAGATCATCTGATCCCTTGGAACTCGAGTGACAGAGTTGTTAGCTGCCACTTGGGTGCTAAGAACCTCATCCCAGTCCTCTAAAAGAGTAGTCAGCACTCTTAAGAGCTGAGCCATGACTCCAGCCCAGGGGGTGTCATCTTGACAACATAAACACCATATTTTGTGTCACTGAGGATCAAACACAGGCTCTTAAGAATTCTAGGGTTCATCTAGCAACTAATGGTGACAGATGCAGAGACCCACAGCCAAACACTAGGCTAAGCTTGGACTATTCTGTGGAAGGGGAGGAGGAGAAAGGATTATAGGGACCCAGGGGGTCAAAGACACCACAAGAAAACACACAGAATCAACTTACCTGGGCTCATAGATATGCACAGAGCCTGAACTGATAACCAGGAAGCCTTCATTGTACTGACCTAGTCATCTGCGTATATGTTACAGTTGTATGCTTTGGTCTTCTTGTCAGACTCCTACTACAGTGGGAGCAGGGGCTGTCTCTGACTCTTTTGTTGGCTTTGGAGACCCTATTCCAAATACTGGGTTGCTTTGTCCAGCCTTAATGCAAGGGAAGTGTCTAGTCGTACTGCAACTTGATATGTCATGTTTGGTTGATATGCTTGGGAGGCCTGCACCTTTCCAAAGAGAAATGGAGGAGGTGTGGATAGAGAAGGCAGAGTGGAAGTGGGTGGAGGAGGAAATGGGAGGAAAAGAGAGAGGGGAAACTGTAGTCAAGATGTAAAAAAAAAACCAACAATAATGATAAACAAATCACACACACACACGCACACACCACACACAGAGACAAACAAACAGGTTTCTAGGCAAATGCTGTACTCCTGTGCTATGTTTACTCAAGATTTCAGGCAAATGCTCTACCACTGTGCTACATTCTCAGGCCCTATGAAAGCAAACATTTTTTTCTTTTTCTTTATTCTTCTCTCATACAATACATCCTGATTGCAGCCTCCCTTCTCTTATCCCAGTATCCCCCAGATCGACTGCTTCTCTTTTTCCCTTGAGAAAAGAGCAGGCCTCTTAGTGACATTAACAGAACATGGCATAAGAAGAACTGGCCTTGAGGTCATGAGAAAGGGAGAGCTGGCCTTCCTCTCACCAGCTGCAGAACTCAGGAGAGCAGTACGTGCACCTCACCTGGGCGACATAGTAAAGCTGGCCCTGGTGGTGTAGGTGTGGGTGAGCTGGCCCAGATGGCAAGAAAACAAGAAAACAGGAGAAACAGCACGCTCCTTGCTCCTTGCTCCTTGCTCCTTGCTGCAAAGGGTGGAGTAGCTAAGACAGTGCTGGAGAGCTCACCCTAGTGATGAGAGGAAAGAGCTGATGGGCTGACCAATCCTACAACCACGCAGTCCCAGAACCAGAGCTATGAGTTGGCCTACCCCTTCTATGATCTGCTGGACCACATGAAGGGGCTGGTCCTAAAGATTCAAAGCTGCAGGATCTCTGAAATATAGGCCAACAGCAGGAAATCCAAGAAGAGTCCCAGTGAGCTACCAGTATCTACAGTGTAACAGAAACCAGAGGCCTTGAACCAGACCAATGACTCTTTGCAATTAATAATTGCAAGAAAGATATAAGGAATATAGGGTATACTATATGAATGACTGTGTCACACTACAACTTCCACAACTGGGATTTTTCATTTATTTTCTCTTAAATTTTATTTTATTTTATTTGGGGGCAAAGAGGTTACAAAGGCAGAAGATGAATACAAAGGGATGAAAAGATGGGGAGATGAATGGGATTGAGAAGCATGATGTGTAAGCCACAAAGAATAAGTAAAAAGTTTAAAACAAAAGATTAGGCATAAACCTTCATATCAAAGCAGGATGAGATAAGCCAGTAGGGGGAAAGAAAGGTCCCACAGGCAGGCAAAACAGTCAGACATGCTCACTCCCACTATTATTTGTCCAACAAAATCTCCAAGCTAAATACCCACAGTGTGTATAGAGGGCCTAGTCCAGATGCATGCAGACTCTGTGGTTATGACTTCTGTCTCTGTGAGTCCCTATGTGCCCTGCTGCTGTGGAATAATCCCTTTGTAGATGTGAAGACTTGTCACTGTGATTGGCTTAATAAAGAAACTGACTGGCCAATAGCTGAACAGGATAAGGTTAGGCAGGAGTGTAGCTAGAGTTTTCCTGCCTGGCCCAAGGTCAGGGCAAATCTCTCTCACCTGCCAGACCCACAGCCACTCAGACCCGACCAAGTAAACACAGAGACTTATATTGGTTACAAACTGTATGGCCGTGGCATGCTTCTTGCTAACTCTTCTTACATCTTAAATCAATCCATTTCTATAAATCTATACCTTGCCAAGTAGCTCGTGGCTTACCAGCATCTTCACATGCTGTTTCTCATCATGGCGGCTGGCAGTGTCTCTCTGACTCAGCCTTCCACTTCCCAGCTTTATTCTCCTCCTTGTCCCGCCTACACTTCCTGCCTAGCCAATGGCCAATCAGTGTTTTATTTATTGACTAATTAGCAACACATTTGCCATACAGAACATCCCACAGCACAGGAGAGCCAAACTGATAATCCTGGGAAGGAGGAGGGCAAAATCTGGAGTTGCTAGAGACACAGGGAGAAGCATGATGAGCATGCCATACTAAGAAAAGGTACCAAGCCACATGGCAGAGTGTAGATAAGAAATATGGGTTAATTTAAATGTTGATTTATTAATTTATATCTAAAACACACACACACACACATATGGGGGGCAGCTGTATTATATCTGTTTCAATTTAGGTTGTGGGTGATATACTTCTCTCTATGCTAAGAAAAACAGTTTCTAAAGACACACTGGAAAATATACTTAAACTTAAATACACAGGGAAAACGGCAAAGAGTTTGGTATTATTGTTGAGTTGTTTTTGTTATGTTTTCGTCATGTTAAACATCTTTTTCTCAAAGCTATAATGAAGCAAATGTTATAGAAAAGAAGGCGTTTTTGATGTTGTATTTATTTTTGTCTCTGTATGTGTAGGACTTGTGTAGGTTGACATGAAGTGTGTGTGCTCCTGTTCAGGTTTGTGGATGTGTATGTACGCCATAGCACAAATCTTGAGGTCAGAGGACAACCCGTAGTGTTGGTCTTGCTTTCATCATTTTTGAGATAGTTGTTAGTCATTTTGCCAGGCTCCCTGGCCCACATGCTTCTAACAATTCTCCTGCCTCCACCTCCCATCTTGCCATTGTGGCTATGAGACTGCAGAAGCATACTACTGCACCTTACTGGGTGCTGCAGATCTAAACTCAGTTCTCCATGTGCATGCAGAAAGCACTTTCCCTACTGAGACAGTTCCAAACCCTGGTGCTTAATTTTCTAAGTTTTCTTAAAATACTGTAAAAACAAATGATCTTTGTATGTTAGCAGCCTAAAAATAGTAAATTTGCTTCCTCAGCAAGTGTAGAATTGTCTGTTATTTTTAACTAAAAGAAATAATGAGAACAATAAAATGAAACCTAATAACTGCACTTCATGTGGATATTTTGATAGGAGACATTCACAACATTAAAGACATTATTGTCTTAATATCTTTAAGACATTAATTTTTATTCAAAGCTACTTTGCTTCGTTCCACATACATACATAGTAATTATGGCTACCTTGAGGGATAAAAATGTAATTTCAATGATCTATCTTGGAATTTGCTGCAGGTGATTTAATATCATAGCTGAAAACAAATTGATTTTACTTGGTAAATAACTTTAAAATATATTCAAGGATCTTCCTGTTTGGCTATTCACAGATAATATGCATAATACAGCTTCAAGCATTTTAAGAATGCCAAATAAAAACATACATATTGAAAAGATACATATAATAAATTAAATATAATAGGAAAATAGAGAATACCTATTATTTTAATTCTAAGTTATATTTATGTTGTTTGTACAAAAGTTACATACTCATACGCACAGGAGTGTATTGACATAATAGTCCCTCTCTGGATTTCCCCAGGAAAGTAATCTCATTCAGTACCCACTGGTATTTCTAAAATTTTTGTCATTATTACATTTAAAAAAAATATATCTATATACTGCTTATATGTCGACTTTCATCCAAGTAAAAAAGTGAAATTATTTAATTAAATTTCCACTTCCTTCACAGTTTATAAAGGCAGAGAATTGTTTCCTCTCTAATTCTTCTAGGCCATCCTCACATCTCAAATCTGACCCAAAATAAAGCATTTGACAGCATCATTACAAATGCTGGTCACTTCTCACCACCTAGTTATACATACAATTTGATCTTAGTCAATGCTAAAGAACACCTTTATTCTTGGTATTAGATAAATCCGTCAAGTTTTTCCATTTTGACATTTTCAGAGGTTTCCATGCTACATGGTGAGAGCTTATGATTTTAACAAATGGTTCCTTGCATCAGTAAGTTAAAATTTTCCTTTATTCTTTATTCCTGAAACATTTTTGTCTTTTGTTAAGATTTTTTTTATGTTTGCAATATTTCATGTTTGTGTATGGAAATTAATCTCTACAAAACATTTCTATCACCCTTTATATAATCATTTGCGTCATTTGATTCCAGGTGATTCACATATCTCTACATTTGTATGATTATTCAGTTTATAATCTAAATTTTTGCTCATTGTTTTGTGATGTTCTATGATTCACACTTATGTCTTATGACATAGAATTGCTATAAGCATATATTTAAGATGTTTACAACTCAAATGGAAAAAAACTCTGGGAAAGATGTGGTTGCTAAATAAATATAGGAATGGATATTATTACATGTTATAGTATTTCTGAAAATTTTTTTTTTGTGTGTATGACTTTAAATAGAGAATCATAGTCACTTAAATGAAAGATGAACAGACACTGAGTATGCATTGGGCAGAAAAGAGACAGTTTCAGGAAGATAAATATGAGAAGAATATAAGTTGGAAGAGATCTGTTTGGGACCAACTGTGTAGAGGAATATGAAGAGAATAATGAAGGTTAAAAAAAATGGGGAGATTTATGGACTCTGAAAATGCTCTTTTGCTGTTGCTATGACAGCATGTGAAATATTCAGTATGTGCATACCATTGCGATAAGGTAAACTGTTGTCCATAGAGAATGCAGGCTACTTCTTTAATCTTCAAGTAACTCGGTGTGTATGGACTACTTAACCCAGACAACATTTCAGAATTGGGCTGTTGACTGGCTTAAAGACTCATCTGGGAAGCAGTAGGAAAAGTTTCAGTTTGTTAATGTAACTAAATAGTGTATTTTCATTATTCATGTACATGCTAAAAGCCCATATTTTGTGTTTTTGTCAAAGGACAATGGGAAGTCATGTCAATCATTACAATGTTGGAGCAATGAAATAAATTTTATTCTTGAAAATCTTACATGACTTTTTTACATAAACAAGATTAAAATGAACAAGAATGTCTCAGGGGGGAGAAAATAGCAGACCATTGTATTGTAGTTTATATGAGAATGAGAGCCTTTTTAAAGGTGGAATGAATTTTGACAGGAAAATTTCCTATAAACATAAATGTGCTAGAGAATACATTAAAATATTGTCAGAAGTAGCTCCATAAACAAGACTGGAACAACAACGGCGGTATCAACAAACATGCTTGTATGCAAGGCAGAAAATGTCTTGGGGTTCCAACCCTGAATAAAGAACTACAGACAACTCATGGCTGCTGGGAAAAGTAGAATCAGCCACTCCCAGGACTGAGGTCCCTTACTGATTCTCCAGTACAGAGTGGTCAATCTTGAAACCGTAAACATATAGACAATAAAAGTACATTCAGAAGATTCTGTTTAAATATTTGTAAATACATATACATATATGTGAGCCTGTGACAGTAATCAAAGTAAAAGAGGCTACTGATTTTATATTGGGGACAGTAGAAGAGTGGAAGGGAATGAACCTAGTAAGGGTACTGTGGGGAGGAAGTGAAAGGAGAAAAGTGACATGATATTTTACTGCTCTCCTAGCTAAGAGTTTAGAATAATGTTAATTATTAAAATGAGACTGTAAATCCAGACAACAAATAGCATTGTACATACTTTTCAGCATGAAATAATGTATAAAAAATATTTGACCCCCAAAATATTTATTCTTAGTAGAATCTCAATTTTTCTTGCTTTGTCATACACAGAGCTTTTTTGGTCTTCTTACAGACACACTGCACATATTTTATTACAAATTATATGTCATATGTATACACAGAAATGATTGTGTAATTTTATACAATTACTAGGACCTATAACTTGCACTGGGAATATAAACTAAAGACCATATTTATTTATTTATTTACTTTTTGCTATATGTCAAGTACAAAACTCTGGACTAGTTCTCGCTTTTCCCTGTTCAGTGTTTGGAACATTTCTGTCACAGTAAGAAAATTCCGGTATACCTAATGCATTTATTTCCATGCTCTGGATATGGTATGCCTAATGCAATTTCTTTACTGTCAAACCACCAATCTTAGAAAATCAAATTGGATTCTGTATTTGTTGGCAAGTTTATATTTACATATTTTTGTCTTTGTCAAGTTTATACATAATCAAATACTTCTTTCAAAGTTTGCTATGTCTGTCATTTTTTTTTCTTTTTTATTTTATATGCTGGTGACTCTGTTACTCACTTAACATACCCAGAGTCAGGTCACCCAGACTTGATATGAGGGTTTATGCTCAGCTGTAGCTGTAACCATCTTGTTAAATAAGAAACACAGAGCCAAATACAGAGTTAAAAGCCAAGAGGTCAGAGCAATAGCTAAGAGCTAAAAACCTTACCCTTCACTGCCACTGCTGTCCTTCTCCTCAGCAAGAGACCTACTTCCTGTGTGTTTGTCCTTTTTATTGACTTTCTATTCTGCCTTCTCATTAGTTGTAAAACCAAACACATGACCTCCTCGTCACTGCCTGTCTGTATAGACCTCCAGGTCTTCCATGGTTGGTATTGAGATTAAAGGCATGTGTCTCCATGCTGGCTTTATCCTTGAATACACAGAGATCTGCCTGTCATGTGACTAGGATTAAGGGCATATGCTACCACTGCCAGACTTCTGCTATGGCTTGCTATTAGCTCTGACCCCCAGGCAACTTTATTTATTAATGTACAAATAAAGTCACATTTCAGTACAAATAAAATATCACCACTTATTTTGTGTTTCTATGCCATGTTCAATTTATATCACTCGGAGGTCTGCTCCTTTCTGAAGGGAAATGGAGGAGGAGGGGATCTGATGGAGAGGGGATGTGGGGGAGAAACTGGGAAGGAGAGAGCTGCAGTTGAGGTATATTGTATGAGAGAAGAATAAAAAGAAAAAAAGTAAAGAGGAAACCTCAAGGCAGTTGTAAACCCATATGAATAAATGTACCAAACACTGAAGAAAGAAAGAAAAGAAAAGAACATTCTGGGTACTTGAAGAAGAACTTACTAAATTAACCATGTAAAATGTCATGAAACTCCATCTCTCTATTTTCATAAGTATTATAAGTAAATTTAGACAGTGTACACTCATGTCCACCCACATTTGAATTAATACACATCTATCTATCTATCTATCATCTATCTATCTATCTATCTATCTATCTATCTATCTATCATTTGAGTTAATAAACACACACATATATATACATATATACATATATATATACACACATATATATATACATGCATGCATATATACCCCACGTACTTCAAATGAGTTGATTTAAAGACTGATGTCAATACAAAACACTTGGGGGAAATAGTGTGTCAACAATTTATAAGTTCTTACTTTACTCCCATGTGTATTATTAATTAGGATTTTTATGTCATATATTTAAGTGTCATACTGAAAAACAAAGCCACATATTTATGGAAAAGATGCTTATAATATATTCAAGATAATAAGTTCAAAATCTATTCTGTGTTAAAAAGTTTGAAAACAAGTGTCTCAGAAAGTAGCATGTGGAGCATTTTCTATTCTTTTAGTCTTCTTTATATTTTATAGAATATAAGGAGTACAAATTTTTTCTGAACACCTCATCTATATTTAAGACATTACGGCAATGTTCCTGTTTTCTTTCTCCTCACTTTGTTTTCCAATGTTACTGAGACACATGTTTTTTAATGAAATCATACTTTTCTTTGAATAAGTCCTGCATTATTGAATGTCAATGTAATCACTAGAAGGCCAACATGTTATATAACATATATATATATATATATATATATATATATATATATATATATATATATATATATTTACAGTGGAAATAATTTGAGAAATATATAGAAATATATACTTAAGATGATGGGTTGATTCTCAATATTTACTTGCAAATAAACTTAAATTTTAAAGCAAACACGGTTGACAAAAAAGTCAATGAAATCATTCCTAATAATATACTGCTATAATCATAGATCACTGCCTAGCCCAATCATCATCAATGAGTCTTTATCAAGCAACTGAAGGGAGCAGATGCAGAGACCCAGAGACAAATATTAGACAAAGCTAATCCTGAAGAAGAGGAGGAGGAAAGATTGTAGTAGCCAGAGGGCTCGAGGACAGCAGGAGAACACAGACCACAGAATCAACTAACCGGGGTTCATAGGGGCTCATAAAGACTGAGGCAACAACCATGAAGCCTGCATATAGTCCCTGGGAATATATGATATGGCTATGTAGTTTAATTTCCTAGTAGGATTCCTGAGAGTGGGAATGGGAATATGTCTGACTTAGAGAATATGTCTGAAACAGAGAATAAGAAATTAGTAATTTAGTATTGTTTTCAAGGGAATGGTCACAGGACACACCTTTCTTCAGGCAAGTTCTGTATCTTGAGGTTTCCATTATCTCTCAATAACACTATGGACTATAGAAGTTTTTAATATGTGGGACATGGGGTCACTTCTGAAACAAACTTGAAATCTTTGTTCCTATCCTGCAAAGACAATTTTGTATGGCTTACAGTATAAAATGTGTTTGACCTTTCTTTAATGGTTTTCAAAGCCATCATAGCCCAGAACTGAGTTAAAATCCAAAGTCATTTTTGAAATTCAAGGCAAACTTATCAAACAAATAGTTACAGTAAAATTATAAAGAAATTTGTATCCTTATAAAGAAAATTGTACCCTTCCAATATAAAACAATACTACATAAGCAACGCTGATCCAAACTTGAAAATAGGTCCATAGAACAGATAGAGTCACCACCATAAGGTCCCCAAACATTAAAAGAAACATTGACAAATATCTGATACCTGAACCACATGCTAGCAGAATTTAAGTTCTAATGACCTTTCATAGACTTGGCCCTAACATCACAGTGTCTGTAACTGACATGCCAGTCTCTGAGTCTCATATCTCTTCTACCTTTTAATTTTTCTTGGTAAGTTTCCCAAATTTTTGGTATCTGTAAACTTATGTGCTTTCTTTTGAAATCTTGTTATAAGCCTAATGACTCACAAGCTAGAAAATTGTGCATGTTTGAAAATCTAGCATGGACCGTGCTGAGGTCTGATACCCACATGAAAGTATGGGAACCTGCATTTCGCAGCTGCAGTAAGTATCGTTTGAGTACCTTGATGACTGAATTGACTGAATTAGAAGATAATTCTAAGATATTTTTTTGACATATCTTCACATTCTAAGGCATCCAGAGCATCTCATTTAAAACAAATAACTTAAATATATGTTTATTTATATATTTGAGACAGAGCAGACCTGTACAGTCTTGCAAATTTCTGAGATGTTCTGGCAAGTATGATTTATAATGTCCTTATGCAATTCCATGACTTCTTTGTAATCTTGCTAGTTTTTGTTTGGTTGGTTTTTGTGTTGTTGTTTATTTGTGTTATTGTTTTTGTTTTGTTTTAGCTACTGTAATACTCTGAAAATTACTTACGCTTCTTTTTGGACAAATCAAAATTTACATGTCATCTTTCTGCTTCTTATTAATTTAATTTTGGCTAAAATAAGCCAGCAATGTCATTTTCACAGCCTAATGCTGTCTTTCCTTGATCCCCCTCCTTCCTGATTAGATCAACATCAAATTCAAAGCTGCATGGAGTCACATAGCACAAACCAAATGTGCCCATGTTCTTTGTCAGAATGGAATGTGAGTGTTGCTTCAAGCAGTTAGTTCACAATTAATCTATCATTTCTCTTTGTCACTTAATTAGCACTGCCTTCTTTCTGTATTTATATCAGCATTTGGACATATTTCGCTATCATTGGAATTTCCTGTTACATTTTACATACACAACCCCAAGCATTCTATAACTGATGCCCTCAGCATTTTCAATTCTGCCTGTAAATGAATTCCAAGGATCTTTAAGTTTTATCAACTATCACTAGTAACAATTCAATTTATTGATTGATACCAATGTTGTATGTTAGTCAGAATTCTGTTGTTATGACAAAAATGCCTGTGATAATCAATGTACATAGAGCAAAAGTGGATTTTGGCTCATAGATTTAGAGGATTCAACCCAAGAATTCTTGGTTTGGCTGTTTGAGCATGGGAGAGCACCATGCCTCGTGTCTGGTGCTACAAGCCACAGGAATATGAAGTAGAATTCAGCTGTATATGGTAAACCTATACCTGGAAGAATCAAGGAATTCTTCCAGAGGAACCCAAATCTCAAGGAGTATTTGGTGTATTTTTGGCTTTTAATATATCAGCTGTTTCCTATTATGAATTTCACATGTGCTCTCATACTAACAATGGATTTTTCTGAAATACCTCTCAAGCATCCTAGGCCAAAATGGCAGACAGAATAAGCTTTTCAGACCAACCACTGATCTGAATTAAGGTAAACACCCTTATGCCCGGTCCCGCGGGCCAGGTTATTTGATGAGACCCTAGGAGGCACCTCCTGAAAGATCAATGGGGGTGAGAGAGAAAGGAGACCAGGCGCATAAAGGAAGACAGAGTCAGTCTGAGTTGCGTCGAGGTCTCGTTTATTGACTGGGTATTGAGGCTTATAAGCAGGGCTTCAGGCAGGGAGGGGAAGCAGAGGAAGCATGGAGAGAAGAATGGAAAATTCCTAAGGGAGGGTGAGGTCACTTTGGTCCCAGGCCCCTGCAGCTGGCTGATTAGCAGGTACTCCAGGAAGTTGTACAGCCCGAGGTTAGAGGTTAGGCCAGGAACTTCCTGCCTTTGTAAGGTTTGATAAAGTAAGGACACTGCTGTCCGGAATCGGTCCCCAACACCCTTACAGAGACACCACCTGTTGCCTAGACCAAGGAGAAAGGCAGAAATTAGGTGCATAGCTTTGTTTCTTGTGCAAATGAAGCTCAGACCCTCCTTTTGCTCACAGCCCCAAAGGCATTCCAGAACAACTGACTTAGAACAAAAGGGTTCTTTGCATACCAGGTGCAGTGTAGCTATGAGGCAGGTTTTCCAGCTCCCAGCAGAGTTACCCTACCCTGCCAGTAATGGAGACATAGAAATAGAGACAGTTACATATTAGTGGTTTATAACCTCTTTTACCTAACCACCTGTAAGATTGTAGTTTGAGCACATTTATGATAGACTCATAACATTTCACCTAACCACTTATAAGAATATATTTTGAGCACATAAATTCCCTTTCTGATTTATTCCAGCTCTTATCTGACTCTACCTCCTTTATTCAGTTTCCTTTTGTTGCAAATGAAGCTGGCTATCATGGCTCTGATGGGTATCTTGAAAGCCTGGCTTTAGTATGGTAAGAGTTACAGCTGTGAGGAGATGGGCCTGTTCCTCAAAAGGTGGAGGAGAAAGAAGATGGATAGATAAATGGACGAAGAGAAAGATGAGGTCAAGATGGAAATAGCTTAGTTAGAACTAGAACTACGAGAAGACAGGAGGTGAAGGGACAGAGAAGAACTAAGCATGAGAACAGAATTGAGGCTATATAGATAGAATTTAATCTCAGAAGAATAAAGTAGGGAGAACTAGATTGGAGGATGAGAACTAGAAACACAAGATAGAAGATGAGGAAGAGCCACATGGGGAAGAACTAAGATGAAAGAATTAAGATCACACATAGAGGGAAAAGAGCTAACTAAGAGAGCAGAATTGAAGCAGTGTAAAGAGAGAAATGACTCAGAAAAATAAAGTGAATGAACTAAAGAGCTTTGTATACATAGATTCATTTATTATCTTCAAAGATTAGAATATTAGCTGGTTGTAGATTTCTTCCACAGATCTTGGGAGAGGGCTATCAAGGAGCTTGATCCCAATAACCTTTGTTAGTCTGGGACATCTAATTGAGTTTCTTCTAGTTTGCAGTTGTGAGGAACTAAAGATAGAGCAAGAGAAAGGAATTGTCATCCTAATAAGTCCTTCAGAGTCACACCTTTGGTGGTCTGGTACTTTTCACATTAAGATCTTACTCTTAAAGCTTTCACAGCTTTCCACAAGCATCATGGGTTTGACACAAAGTCTCTAGAACATAGGCAGTTTGGGATATTATACAAACTATGAGACTTGCTTTGTGTCTGAAATATGTTGATCAATTCCATCTTTCATTTTATTTTCAATTTTTAATAAATCTATTCATTTCACTTCCATGAATTGCAAACTGTTTCTTCAGTTCAGGATACTGGTCCATATATTTTCCTTTATTACCAGAAAAATTCCCAGAAAAATCTATCTTCTTCATAATATCTTTTTTAGCCCTAATATTGTCAAGTTAATACAGCCATGTACATGAAGTTACGTTTTAGTCTATTAATAGTTATGTTAAGTTTATTTGAAACAAATTATTTTTCTGAACTGTATTATATCTAGTTGGAAAAGAAATGCCTACAAGTGAGATTTTATTAAGGAAGCCCCTTTCTTTCCTTTTTTGTTGTTGTTGTTTTGTTTTTGATGTTGTTGTTGTTTTGAGAAAGGATTTCTCTGTGTAAGAGATCCACCTGCCTCTTCTTCCTGAGTGCTGGGATTAAAGGTGTATGCAACCAGACCTGGCTGGAAACACTTTCTAATGAATTTGAACGTATGAAGTTTATTTCTAAATCTGGAGTTCCAACAACATGAAAAATGTGCATAACCTGAAATTGCAATTAACAAAATTCCCTCCACAAGGTATTACTAGTTTAAGTTATACTATTCATATTTATTTTAGAAAGGCAGATATCTAATTCTATTGATCACTCATGGTATTGTACTATTATTTATTTTATGTTTATTTATGTATTATAAATATATGCTGATGCCTGAGGAGACAAGAAGAGAGTGTCAGATCCTTGGTAGTTCAAGTGAGAGGTGGTTTTGAGCCACATGATGTGAGTTCTAGGAACCAAATTGCATTCCTCTTTAAGAACAGAAATTGCTCTAAATCACTACGTGATCTCTCCTTGTCTTTCAAAGTGTCTTCTGCTGATAATAGCAAAATAATTGACATATCTAACTTTGTGCCTGTGTGTACTGTCTTGGTATCATTGATAGTTGAATCATAGATAATTATTTTCACTGGATATTTTAGACTGTGTAGTATAATACTTAGCAGTGCATTTATCTTTTAATGACTGAATGACTAAATCAAATATACTTCCAAATTTGATAGCAAGAGCCATATCTAGACAATTAATTAATCCTTAAGAAGCGAATTTCTCCTTAATAAAACCATTGTATTAAAAAGTAAACAAAGTTACTATAACTCAGAAAATTCCACATGCAATAAAATTCATTGGATTTGGGTTTTGTTTTTGTTTTTGTTTTTGTTTTAGAAAATTACTTTGTGTCAATTACTGTTGATACATGTTTGTGCATTTGGTTCCATCATGTGTAACTTTATGAAAACTCATTGAAATAGCTAATATTGTAACAATTTTGACATGAGCACAATGTGTAAAAGGTGAAGATGCATACTTACACTTAAGTTTACCAAACTTGTCACAGCATGTAAAGGATTGAAAATTAATTTAAGCAAATTTAGTTGAACCTGAACATTCATAATATTAGTGTAAAGAATAACTTGCTCCTATACCAAAGAGGAACCAGGAAGAGAGAGGCTAAGCAGAATGTAACCTTGCCTGAAAAAAATAATTCTCAAACATTGATGGAAAAATACATTAAACAATAATGAAGAAAATGAGAAAAAATTGAATATGTGCTTCTAAGGCAGGAAGTAAATCAGATAGATATATAAAAGTGTGTGTGTGTGTGTGTGTGTGTGTGTGTGTGTGTGTGTACTTTAGAAAGGAGATAAAGACAATGGAAACATCGCTACAGAAAAAAATAAATCACCACTCAAAATCCAATGTAGTAGGTTAGTTTTTTACACTTTATTACACGTGTATGTTTTAGAAATGATTTATTGAGAATATCTGGTTTGTATACTCATAGATTAGAATCAGTACAACAGACTATGGCAAGAGAGCACAAGACTGGATATATAACATTTACAAATATACCTAGCATTGACTTTTAAAGTATATGTTTCACTATGTGTCATGCAGTAATATTTTATTTAACTATGTTACTGATAAAAGGAAAATAAAATATGTTGCTCTGAACTGAAACTGGCAATAAATATTATTGCCTTGGTTACTCATGTTCACGTCGGACTGTATTGCAGGAATCATCAAAAGGTCATAAATGAAATATACAAGAACACTGACAGAGAAACAGAACATCACTTAGATAGGACCACAGTTTAGCTTCCCAGAAAACACAACAACAATATGCAGCCAGTCAAGTGGTGAAGGCAATATCAGGCTAGAGTGAAGCAAGTCTTAAAATGGTTACAAATGGTTGCACTACCCAAAAGGCATGTGCACAGTCATACACTATGTCAAGTGTACTTCAAATTGGGTTTAAAAGAAGGAATCAAGGTAAGTTCTGAATCAAGTGAGCCAGATGAAAACTCAGATCAGACTTCTCAGTCCAGCACACACATGGCACAATTGCCGAGGAGGATGACACACCTGGCAAAGAGGCGCTGTGTTTGCAGACGGACTTAAAAACAGTAGACGTTTTCTCCCTGCTCATTGCACTGCAGAGTACAATAGCTAAAATGAGAACTGTTTTCAAACACCATGTCATACATTTTTTGCCTCTAGATATTAATTTCAACACATGAATGTCTATCGTTGGTAATTATCATTATTTCGCCATGAAAATGCATGCCATTGCATTTCTGCAAGCAAAAGTGAATAGAAAGTAAGACAAAATATCAATAAAAATCATTGAAAATTTAATTAAAATTACATCTCCTCATGAGCTAAATACTATGTATGTATGCCTCATGTAGTGTTAATGGGGAGCTCAATTTGTTGGAATTGTATGAAAAGGAGAGGAGAGAAGAGGAGAAGAAAGGGAAATAGAAAAGAGAACATAAATCAGGAGTTCTATGGGTTTTAATATTTTGAGAGTACAGTAGATACACAATAACTATGGTGATTCAAGGTTTCCTGAAATTATACTCTTATCAACCATATAATATTATGAATAAATTAAATGCCTAATGAGCTTACACATAGAGTAAGCCTGGAAAAAAAGACTAGAAGAATACTATACACATGTCAACACTACTCAAGAAAATATAATTTACCATTACTATATGGTTTCGATATTTCATAAAATGTTAAACATATGTTCTAGTAAATACTTAAGAATATGCAGCAAAGATGCCCACATTTATTTTTGCTTTTAAACATTGCAAGAAAAGAATCATCTACATCCCCTCTCTAAACAAAATATATTAATGGAGATGGGGTCTGTACTTCCAATGGCTGCAGCTTTCTCTGTCCTCCAATTTTAAGCAAATCACTAAGACTCAGATATTTTGACATTTGCCAGGCTGGGTGTTGTTGATTTCCCACTGTCTAGAAGATAATTGTCTCAACTCAGTCCAGATGGAAGAGAGGGTGTTGTGTTAGAGTTCAGGCTTGGGAGGCTTCAGAGGTGCATTGTAACATCTCAGGTTTTCTTCTGCTGTTTGGTTCTTTCCATTACACTTCGCTTTCCTTGGATTAGAACGTTCTACTCCATGGAGTGAATGAGAACTCCATCATTTCAGTTGCTCACAGCTGTGGGCATTACACAGCTCTCAGCTCTCTCCACAAGCATATTATAAACATAATTTAAGGCTTAGAAATCAGGTAATAGACACATATATAATTTCACATCTGTATTTTTAAATCTTTTCTTACATTTTTCACAGATCTACTTTCACTAGATCAGAAGAATTTGTCAATATACTATCATGCTTTGAGAGAAACTGCAGTATTTTAAGACAAAAATGTTATATTGTATTTAGTTACTACATATTATTATTGTTATAAACAATAGCAATCATACAAATTTAGATTTTCATAATTACTACTCTCTAGGATAAATACCATGGAAGAAAATTATTCAGTTAATTTCTGTTTTAATACGTATTCTGTTTCTGTGATAAACACCAGAATCAAAATCAGTTTAGGGAAGAAAGAGATATTATTTCAGATTATACTTCCAGGTCACAAGTCTGAGTAGGAATTCCAGCAGGAGCTGAAGCAGAAGCCATGGTGAAATCTTGCTTACTGGCTCACTCACTCTTAGATAATCATTCAGTTTTCTTATACAGTTTGGGTTCACCTGTGTAGTGAAGATGCTGAATGGTGGACTGGGCCTTCCCTAATCAACCATCACTATGTAAATCTCCAACAGTCATGGCCACAGGCCAATCTAATTTGGGAAATTCCTCAATTGAGGTTCCCTCTTTCCAGGCGACTTATGTTCTATTTCTTTGACAATAAAACCTAACCAGCACAATTACTTTACTATTTTTAGAGAAATGTGTCTTATTTACCAAAAGATGATTTTCCAAATACATTTTCAAATGGGCTCTTACCTGAATGCAACAATCCTGCTCATTTTTTTTCAGCATGTGATTGCATTACATTTTTGAACCATTGTTAGATTAGACACAAACATATGACTTATTTGAACATACCAGGCATTTAAATGGCATATGGTACAAAGCTGTGTCTTCCAGAGCCACATGTGACTTACCTCATTCTACCTGTGTTGGTTAAGTGGTGTGAAAATGCTACAGTAAAATTCTGCCAGGCTGATGCTCCCCTAGGTCAGGTCACAACTAGCACAAGGCCTGATGAATCAGTTTTAAAGACATAGCTATTTGTGGACTGTATAGAACGCATGGTAGGTAAGTTATTTACTTCACAAGTGTAAGGACTTCAGTTTGATTCACAGAAACGAGGTGACTCCACCTCTGTAGTATGACTTGTAATCTCAGTGGTCTTCTGGCAAGAAAGGAGGTGATAGAAGAGAAGCCCTTCAAGCTAGTGATCATTCAGCTGGGTGTGCACAGGGTCAAAACTATAAACAGACCGTGTCCCAAACACAGTGGGGGGAAATTGATAACCAAGTTTGCCTTGATTCTTACAGTGTGAAATATGATTCTGAAAATTATTCTATAGCAGCTTTTATTAAGTTTTATTATAATGATAATATAATTAAAAAAACTGCCAGCACTTTTTTTTAAATATAAATATAACAGAGACAATTTATATTTGGCATTAGATCCAAAGTAGCCCTCAGAAAGTATGTATAAATTTTCAGTGAAGGATGATTTTCATTTGGAAGTGAAATAACTTTATGGAATTGCATGTCTCATCTACAAAATAGTTCATTTGTACTGGTTTTTTTTTTTGATAGAATGTAGAACTAAAGTGTTAACTCTTACCCACATTAGTTTACTACTTTGTAAATATGAGGTTAGTAATCCAAGGTTTATTTCGGGAAGCCAGTTTATAGCCTGACTTCTTTCCCTAAACCGCAAATCTCATGAACTGTGGAAATATTGAGATGTAAACTATTCTCATGGTTCTACCACAGTAAGGATGGTCCTGAGATATAACCCAGAAGCCAGAAGTAGAGCAGCTTGGATGTATGTGTCCCATTCAACACTGGACACTCCCTCTTTCCACCACTGACAACCTCCATGTGGTCAACACAGCTGCTGTGGACTCTTTGTGACAATGTCAGATATGCTCAATTCTGTCATGTATATAGCTCACACCTGTAATTCCAACACTAAGAAGGATGAGGCCAAAAGTTCTTTGTTGGTTAGAGACTGGTCTGGGGTATATAATACATGCTGGGACAGCCTCCTGGCTTACAGAGTAAGAATGTGCCTCAAACAAAACAAAACAAAACAACAACAACAACAACAAAAACACAACAGAAAAAATACATAGCATTCAAAACAGGACAATGTACCAAGATAAAGAAGGTAGCTTCAAGCTTTTGTGCGTTTTCTTAGACTGATTATGGAAACCCTATGTTAGCTTTTGTGTTGATAAACCAAAAAGCAACCTTTATATTTGCAAGACTCATTTGTTTTTAATATATGTTTTCGTATTTAATTCAAGGAAAATTTCATATATTCACACCTGAAAACTACTTTAAAATAAAATGTAGAACCTGTGTGGTAGCACAGGCCTGTAACCCTAATGCTTGGAAGAAGTGCCATTGCCTGCACAGCTTTGGGATTGACCTGGCTGAGAAAACAGGGTTTGAAGAAATGGCAGACACAATTGCAGAGAAGCTGGACTAAGTGCTCTGATGTGTTTCTCTATAGGTATAGATATCTCATATGTAATTATATATAGTATCAGAATATAGCTCTTCATTTTATCTGAGAAGAGAAATTCAGTCTGTAAAAGTCATCTGCCATGCTCACATATTATGGATTTTTGAAGATCTCTATATGCATTGTATACTTACATATCATCGCTGTATTTCTTAGTACAGACAGCTCTTCTGTACATGCCTGCATGCATACATATATTTGTAGTGAACTCTTTCCTCATGTGGTGGTTTCAATGATAAATATTCCACATAGGCTCATGCATCTGAACATTTTGTCCCCTGTTGATGGCACTCTTTTGGGGGTGTGATGGAGGCTTTAGAAAATGCAGCCTTGCTGGAAGAAGTAGATCACTGAGGATGTCTTAGGAGTTTTATAACTACGTTCTAATGCTCTGACCTCTGCTTTCTCTTTCTACTTCCTATGTATGGATAATAATGGGGTCAGCTAGCTTCCTGTTTGTGACATTACATTAGGTCTGCCACTAGCCACTAGGATGAACTCTATCCACTGAGAATATAAGTCAAAATCACCTTTTGTTTATCTGGAAGTTGCTTTGGGTAATAGTATTTTATCACGGCAACAGACAAATAACTAATACACCTAATTTTATACTTCCAAACACAGGCAAATAAATGTTTGCCTTGAAATATATAGTATGGTTGCTATCTTATGTGATTGTTTTCTATTTTTTTCTTTTGATATATGTTTTTGTGCATGTGCTTGCTCATGTATGTGGAAGTTGTCATCACACTTCACTTTTATTTGTGTAAGAGTAAAAGATCTGGGTTTTCATGTTTAGGAGGGACCCCTGCACTGACTAAGCTCCTGCCTCTCCAGCCCTATCATCTCATCTTTAGTTAATCTTCTTCATATAGTCTAGAGACAGTCATGAATATCATAGATTGATATTTTGTATTCAAGTGGACACTCTGTATATGGATATGTGAATTTTAATGTAAATATAGAGATAAGTTGCAGTAGTTATTTTTACAGTCAAGCAGCTTTATAAATATATGGTTATCTGAGATGAATGATTTTAGGAAACTTCCCATGAAAGATTCAGTGCTGTGCATTCTGGACTCCCATTGCAGCCTAGGTCAATAAAGACATCTGGTGATTAACGTCTGGCAGCCAGTCAATAGGCTATGACATGGGAAACAATTTGGTGTTCTGACTTCACTTTCCATTGAATCAATGTCAGGTAGTGATTAGTAGCCTGCGAGGAACTTGGCAAACCATGGAGATAGCTCCATGTTGGGGTTCATTTCCATCCATGCACACTCCGGTTTTAATATCTGTAGGAAAGTATATTGGCAGGAACTGCATTGATGTCATCATCCTGTCCCACTGTTCAATAAATAAAAGACTTCAACTGCCAGTGAAGATTGCATCTTTCAAGAGTCTCAAGTGGCTGCAAGTTTGAAAAAAAACCTGATTATGTCCTGTGAAGAATGCATAAATTCACAGGAGAGATCTTGAAAGTGATTAAAATATACTTTCTGAATTTGAAAAAAATCCCAATAAAAACATTTAAAATAATTAAATGTTTAGTAAATATTTATAGTTAATGGATTTGCTTCTAATTGTTTAAATATTATGTTTCTTTTTATACTATTATTATATCTATCTAATTATCAGAAGTTTAGTTTTTAAATAGAATATAACAGACAAACTTCACAAGAAATTAGAGTCAAGGCTTGTCTTTGCAAATTAATTTTTGACCTTGAACAAACTATTTTTTAGTTTCTATACTCATTTCTCAGTGGTAATTCTTAATTTTTAAAATCATTTACTCATATAAATATTTTTTGAAGTGATATTGCATGATCAGGTTAAAACATATTTCTTCAATAAATAATTATTATCTGTATACCTCTATTTCACACCCGCTACTCTGTTATGTTCTATTGATCCACGAAATGGGCTATTGTGTATTTTCCTCAGATGCCTCCAGCATAGATCAGTGGTCTATGAAGTGGAACATATTCTCTGCCAAGAAACTTTCAAAACTGTCTCCTGTGCTGCAGGTGTAGAATTTTAAACTCTCTATCTCTATTTTTATATACAGATTGACTCTTATATGCTCTATGTGTTTGATGATGGATTCTGATATACAATGTGCTGTGTGCCACACAAATAAGTGTTTTTTAATGTATGTAAAGAAGTACATAGTTGTTTTAGAACACAGTAGTACTGCATTTTTATGGTGATTACATAATTTAAATTTTATTTATTTTATTCATTTATATTTAACTAAGGTGCTAATCATGAAAAGGCTGAATATTTTATTAAGATAGTAATACATATAATTTTTTGAGCAGAATCTTACATGAGAAAGTAGCAGACTTGATGCCAGGTTGCTTTTCCTTATAGAAATATACAATGATAGTATCGCAAAAGTAAGGACCATCTTATTGAATTGACAGAATTATATGAAAAGTCTAGAACTATAAAATAAAATACAGATATTTTACTAAAAAACAGAATCCTATATAACCCCTATTAATCTTGATATGCCCAATAATGACAGTCTATAGTTACCATTATTAGCAAAACTCTCAAAATTGTACAAAAATTGCATCAGAACAACAAATGCTAAGATCACATTTAGCAACTTGGTCTGATTAGCCCCATATTTTGTGAGGAAGAATAAAAAAAAAAATCACTTCATGTTGAAAATACTCATGGATTTTTTCTGAACTTGATTACATGAATGTGAAATTCTAGGACGCCTGGCCATCAAAGTAGTATTCTTATTCATTATGTTAAATGATGTCATACATTTTAGCACTACTAGCATTTACCACTCATTAAAAATTGTTAGGATCACAGCAGAATAGTTAAATCAATTAATTGATTCTTAAGATATGAATCAAATCTTTTACATTTTCGTGTGTTTTTGTTTAAAAGCAAGCCTAGTACCCATCACAAAGAAAATCCTACCTCCCAGGGATTTTTTTGTGGGGGCATGCAAGGGAAAAAGAATATTTTACACAAAATAAATGATATTAACATACATCGTAAAATATACAAAGCAAGGAATCAGAGAACAAGACATGAGATTATATTTATAGTCTTTGTGTATGAGTAATTGATTTAACACCCATTCTGCAAATATGATACTTAACCAAAGACTCCAGAGGAGTGAGGGAGTGAGTCATTCCTGTTACAGAAGAGTAAGAGCAGTGAACATGGAAGCTGAGAGGCCTGCTCTACATCAGCAAGGTGGGCTCTGTGGTCTTGTAAAATCTTCCTGGAGAAGAGAGCTCTCGGGAAGCTTCTGAGCACCAGAATGGGCAGGGATTTTTAACCATGAATACAAATACCTAGCAGCACTGATATCACAGAAGGGTGCATGGGGAAAGTTCCTTTGAGGAAGAGATGCAAACCTGACTCCCAGCCTCAAAGAGTCACAGGTTCTAAGGCTGAGAAAAGATTTGAGAGGAACCATATATGATTTCAGAGATACTTAGAATTCTTCAGTGTGGCCCATAGAAGCCGAAACAGAAATGAAGAGAAATGCAAAATGTTAGATAAAATTATATATAAATTGTGATTGACAACAATCTAGCCAAACCTGCTAACATGCGTCTAAAAGATGTCGGTATTTTGTGTTTCATTCATTACTGCGGGATATCTTTCAGTACACTATGAATATGTATTGCTCTGATTGGTTGATAAATAAAGCAGTGTTGGCCTATGGCAGGTCAGGATGAAGCCAGGCAGGAAAATCCAAGGGAGATAGTGAAAGGAGAAAGGAGAGGCAGGGGAGATGACATGCCAAACCACCGTCCAGGAAACAACACGTATTGCCAAAGCCACGGAACACTGGTGACATATACATTAATGGAAATGGGCTGAGTATAGTTATAAGAGCTAGCTAGCAAGAAGTTTGAGCCATAGGCCATGGCCACACAGTTCCTAATTAATTTCTGTGTTTTCCTTTTGGTCTGAGTGGGTGTGGGACCAGGTGGGACACAGGAAAACTTACAGCTACATAGTTACCTCAGGGGAAAAAAAACAAAAACAAAAACAAAAATAAAAAAATAAAAAAACAAACTAATCATTATCTCAGCAAAATGTCATGTTTACAGGTAGTAAAATAAAAACTCTGTTTGTAGTGATATATTGTGTATCAAATAAAGCTTTTGGCTAAGGACTCAGAGGCTTTTAGCCTGATGATTCGTGGAGATAGGGTCTTGCCTTCCATTCAACCTGAGGATTTGATAGTGGTGAGAAGTTTCTCTAGGGGCTTGTTTCTTTGTCTCTCTGATCTGTCAGCATTTTCCCCAATATCTGGCATCCAACTTTGGGGTCACAAATTCCCAAAAAGCCACTTGTCTGTGATTTTGCAGCCACCAGTTCAGGCCAGAGTCTCCATCCTTCCTGGGCCAGAGTCCCTACCTTGCTCAGGCCCAAGCATAGGCTCAGGCCCAGACTCAGGCTCAGGCTCAGGCTCAGGCTCAGGCCCAGACTCAGACTCAGACTCAGACTCAGGCTCAAGCCCAGATTCAGACTCAGACTCAGACTCATGCTCAGGTTCCAGGCTACGCTCAAGATTCAAAGACACTGGAATTAGTAGATTTCACACTTTCTCCCATGCAGACAGCTGTCTCTTTGGTTTCTTTGTTTTGGCTTTCTTTGGACCCCCTCCTCAGGCTGCTACCACACTGTCATCTGAATTTTCATTGTCAGCAGATTTTGGGATTCAATTGAGAGTTCTCAAAAGGGAGAATTAGTTAAAAAAAAAAAAGACAGTATTTTCCCACATTAAAAAATGGGAAACATTGTTACAATGGAAGGTATTTGGTCCTTGTTTTATAATACATTAGATAATCTAAAAGTGGAACAAGTAAATGAGAGGATAGTTAATGTTGATGGAATTTATATAATGTCAATTATAAATATTATTTGTTTGATTATTTCTGTTTTATCATTTAAAAAGTTGGTTAATATTAATATCAAGATAAAAGTTTTAGAAAAATTTGTTAAAACAGATCATAGAGATATTTAGAGCCAGACAGAAGAATTTAAAGGAAAACCAATCTCAGTAGTGAATTTTAAGGTTACAGAGAAACAGCCTAAGTCTTTCAACAGCCAACCTTAATTTATCCAGTGACCTTACAGGAACTACCAAATGGTAAATATCCCCAAGACTATGTACAATCTGATTGAAGTCTTGTGCCAATGTTAGATTTGAGGACATTCAAGGAAGCTATAGTCTCATATGGTATGCAATCACTGTAAGTAAAGCAGATGTTAAAGTCACGGTCAACTTGTAATAGAATTATACCTCAAGACTGGAGAGATGTGATTACAGCAGTCTTAGATGCTGGTCCCCAATTACAAAGGAGGACCTGGTGGAAGGATGAGGATAAGACCATTGAACAATGGGTTAGTGATAGAGGTACTGAGTTGATTTGCCAAGATCAACTTCTTGGAGAGGGCAATTATGCTGATATACAAAATCAATCTTTATATGATGACCACACCCTAGCTTTATGCCACACAACAGCCATGAATGCTTGATTGAGATAGAATTAAAGAAGTAGAAAATAAATTTGAGTCATTTACTAAAGTTATACAGGGCCCAAAAGAAACCTACACTAATTTCTTACAAAGACTGACTTCCACAGTAAATAAAATGATAGCAAATTCAGAAGCTGGAGAAATAATAATTGAATCTCTGATTTTGAAAATGCTAATGCACAATGCAGAAGGGTAATTAGGCCATTAAAGGCAAGATCAGCACCCTTTGGGAATGGATCAGAGATACAATCAATATTGAATCTCATGACCATGATGATGCTTGGATAGGAGAGGTAATTTCAAGAAGTTTGAGGAAAAATAGTAATGTCAGAAGCTTCATTTGCAATACATAAGGTCACCTAAAAAGGGACTACAAGCAGTGTGTTCCTAGAAACAACATTTTTTCAAGAAATAATCCCAAAAATGCCCCTCCCTTCTGGATTATGCAGAAAGTGTGGCAAAGGGAAACATTAGACTAACAAATGTAGGTCAACAAGGGTCAGACAAGGTAATTCCTTGCCTTTGCCATTGGGAAACACCCTGAGGGGCATCACACATGTTCCCATGTAAAACTTCCTTCAATCCTTTACTGTCATCATGGAAGAACCCCCTACCCAGAGTAATTAAAGAACTTGATGCCTATTATAAAAAGCCATACTGCTCTGGATGATAAAACAGCTATATAAGAGAGAACAAAAAACCAGGAGAAACTATAAATCAAAATTGATAAAGATTAGATTTGGAAACTCCCAAAAGTTAAGGTTGTAGATTGTTTTTGTTTTTGTCTTTCTAGGAAAATAAAAACAACCATCTCGAAGAATTTAAGACCTTTGAACAAATAAGCATCCAAAGAAGAAAAGAGAACTACCCAGAAAAAATTACCAAGAAAAGAAAAATCTGACCTAATGCAAATTTGAAATCTCCAAAAAGATGATGAGACCCCACAATGATGATCCCATCAGGACAATGATAATGCCACTAAGCTGACAACCACCACTCAAAGTTTGGCTTTGGACTTCAAGCTGCTCTGACAAATTCAAGACGGTTAGCTGAGATGATCCAGCCCCACAGACTGCTATAGCCAGAACTTGAAACAAGCCCTGCACTTTCCAGTTATGCAGAGACTGGACCAGAAATGATAAATCTGCCTCTCCCATAACTTGACCATTAAAATCCCAATTTTTTCTTTCCAGGATCCCCTAATGATGCCTTCATCCCCAGGCAGCAGGAAGTAATTTTAAGAACATGATGTCCATATTCCCAAGAGGTGAGGTGAGTGGTTTTTGGTTGTTCACTAAGTTATAGATATCTGTCATTGTTTAGGATGATGGATTACAAATTGTTACTGGAAATGGTCAAGAAAAAGCTAAACAAAGGAGATTGGATTCAGGATTTTTGTTTTAAGAAGAAAAAATGAGGATGTAGATATGATAAAAGAAAAGGTAGATTATTGAATCTACTCTGAAAAGAAAATAGGGAGAACATGGATATGATAAGATAAAAAGGTAGATTATTAACTCTACTTTAAAAAAGCAACTACTAGTTTTAAATATTTTACATTGGATTGGATGTTTGTATATTGTATGCAAATTGTGTATATTGATACAAAGTTGAAATTATTTTTGTTAGAAAATACTGTACATACACTTATAATTTTGTTCAATGTATTGAACAAGTTCATTTAACAATGTAATGCAAATTGCTAGTACTTGAAAGTTATTATTACCAATGAATTAGAATATAAAAATCAAGTTAGTATTTAGTCATTACAATCAAATTTGTAGTCATATTAGGTATGATTTCAAGGTCAAACAGAGATATATTTTAGATAGACAGGTCATCTTCAAACACTTCAGAGATCTCCAAAATATGGTATTTAAGGTGTTTTATCAGCATAGGTTCTTTTTTTCTTCATGACAATGAAGCATGTCTGATCCTGGCAACACCAATCTACTTCAGAGAAGATGATGGACATTGAAGAAACTCCATATGGAGTTTACTTTCTTTGTGGCAAAAGTTACCCACTGAACAAGAAAGTATCCTTGCCCTGACTGCTGACAATGTGCTGTCCAAATGGACAAGCAGGACACAAAACAAAGGACTGCCAAACCTTGCCAAGCCAAGGCAGGAAGGCCCTTCAGAAAATCCTGCTTCACAGATATTCTAAACCTGTAGGCTGATGATGGAAGCCCCAACATTGCAGAGGAAACTTGGGTGACTGTCCAGGAAGCCAGCCGATTCTGTCATTTCTCACATTTTTTTTAGAAGTCATTTACCTGCACTTCCTGTGTACTTAGGAAATATTATTTGCTTCTCAGGTCTCTGATGGAGTTAAGACTAGATAATTATAGTTATAGTTTTCCTTGTTAGCAAATTCAAAAAAGAAACTCACTAAAGAGATGTAAAGCATGTAGGTTTGAAAGACATCAAAAGATAGTTTTGGGTTGGTAATACAAGTTAGGAGAGAATGTGAATTAGGTACAATATTTTGGAGTCACTAAAATAGGATAAATAATAGTGTATTTTCTCTGAATTTCTCAAATGTTTATGGACTGGACATTGTTAATATAACTTTTGACTGTATATATTATATAGTTATTATACTTATTGTACATAGTTTTTCTTACATTAGTTATAACCTTTTATTGTTTTAGACAAAAAGGAGAAATGTGGTGATATATTATGTATCAAATAAAGCTTTGACTGCAGACTCAGAGGCTTTTAGTCAGAGGATTCATTGAGATAGTATCTTGCCTTTCGTTCAACCTGAGGATTTGATAGTGGCGAGAAATTTCTCTAGTGGCTTGTTCCTTTGTCTCTCTGATCTTTCAGCATTTACCCCAATATCTGGCTCCAGGTTTTATTAAGACTATTTAGGATTCATACAACAACTGTTTTACTCATTATTTCTTTTTACTTAAGACATATTTTGAAAGTCAGTAACTGGAAATACTGCTATAGTTAGGTGATTTTTCTACAGAATTCAATCCCAATTTCTCTATATTATCTATCACAACTCTTTACACATTAAAAAGGAAACATATACAATCAATAAAATATAGTTAGACATGTATATACATACAAAATATGTATTTACAAACACCACCTTTGTTATTAATGTAAGTATAGAAATTCCTTGTTGAATTAAAAGAGAAAAAAATTTACCAAATATTTGATGTAATTGAAAAATAAGTCATGTTTTAAAGTAAATATGAACTGTTTATGAAAATACCGTAATGAAAATTCTTAGTTTATATGTTTAGTTGAAAAGTCTAACAAAAATAGTTTATTTAGGCAAATAATGATATGACTGTTGTGCTTTATACAAATGATGTATACTTTTTTCATTTATTGATTGTCATTTAAATAAAATATTAAATGCAATATTTTATGAGAAGTCACTTTAAAATAGTCTCATGTAATAGTAAAATTATTACATAAAATAATAAATTATGTTATTGTTTAGTTCTTCAGCAAACCAAAAATCTGTAACTATTTCAGTTTTCTAATTATTTTACATGTTCCTGCAGATTTTTTTGCTATGTACACAACACATTAGTTTTAAATATATATATTCTGACAGTAATAAATCTTTATTGTCCTGATTCACGTAGAGGTTGAAGTTCATAAGTCTAAAGAAAACTCCCAGAAGAACTATATTATATCACAAGTAACTAATAAAATGAATAAAGTAGAAATTGCACAGCTTGTCTAAAGACACAGCATGAAGGGATGTGAGCCAGTGTTGGATCCGCAAGCCTTTTTTAGTGCACACTCTTTGTAAACAAGTTTGTACAAATCTATTGGACACTGATACGTTTACAATTCTCCCATTGAACATAAAATGCTCTTGGAGAAAATATTTTCCGTTTCCAAAGCATTTGGTTAATTTTTATCCTAACTAGTATTATTCTTGAAACTACCAAGGCAAATTTATTGTTCACTTGGAAATTTAAGGTGTATAACTATAGCCTTAAGGTAGTATGCCCCCACCAATATCAATCTCTCTCTCTCTCTCTCTCTCTCTCTCTCTCTCTCTCTCTCTCTCTCTTTCTCTCTCTCTCTCTCTCTCTCTCTCTCTCTCTCTCTCTCTCTCTCTCTCAATTTAGCTGTACAGGAAGCACCAGTGTTTCTCTGTTCTGTTCTTGGATTATGTTAAATTACTGGTATAATTGCTTTTTAAAGAAACATCTTTACTTGGAATGATTGCAAAGGGTACCTTGGAGATGGAATTTGTGGAATGAGATGGGTGTGAATGCCTATTATGTACAAGCTCATTTCCTAAGACCTCAAGCTCTTATTTAATATATTAGACCCTGAAGCTAATTGTCATGATGGATACTTTTAGTCTAGGCTAAGGATTTCTTCAGCAATTAATTAAATGAAAAGTTATTATGCTCTTAGTCAGTTAGCTACAGGCAGTAATTCAATTAAAATAATGGCATTCTGTACTTTAACTATATCAATGATATTCATAAAAGGTACTTTGCATATTCCTACAAGTTTTTACAGTTTTATTCTTAAAAGAATCAAAAACCAATCAGCATTCCAAAGTAATTGGTCTATTTAAAAAATTGCTGACATCAGCAATGTAGTTTTTTTCTCTTTGATTGCAAGAAAAGAAAGAATTTGCCCTTGAATCCAAAGGAAGGCATTGTAATTTAACTCAGACTGAAGTAAAATATTTTAATAATACAGGAAGCAAAAATACCCTCATATTTTCATATGTACTTTTATTTTCATATTCAGGGAATTACATTTTTTCCTAGTGAGGAGGGCCTGATTCAATAGACATACATGACATCCTGAATGATTATAATGTTGAAAGTCCATTGTATTTTGAAAAATTTGTAAATTTCTCAAGAATTCTGTCTAGATGACAGATACTTATTATGCTAATTTAGGGTGATTAACTGATAAATACTGTTTAATATCAGACAATGTGATCCAAGCATGAATACTGGATGGTATTGACTGACTTCTATCCCAGTGTTAGGGGTGATTACAGTAACCACTGTGGCCTCACAACACTACTAAGAGTCCACACTTTCAAATGTGTTTGATTTTAGTCATATTTCTAAATAAAGAGTTGGGACATAATGCTGCAGAGTCCTGCTTTATGCTTGATTTCAGTATTAAATATTTAATACCATGAAAATACCATTCATTAATTATAGTTTTTAACTGCTTTTATCAATTCTCATGCCTCTGTTTGTTCCCATGTGTGACAGACATACTTCCATGGTAAAAACAATACCTGTGTCTCAAAATATGTCTTCAAAATAATCTCATAACTTTTCAAGCATTAGCACATTATATTTGAACAAGTGTCTGTCCTCTGTGTGCTGTGAACATACTCCTGATAGGTACTTCTCCTCAGCATTATTCTTTCTACTTTCTATAGATTATAACAACATTTGTGCTATGTACCATATATATTTCATATTTAACAAGTCTGGTCTGGCAGTATTTTTTTATTCTCTGGCTTTTAAATAAAATTTAAAATTTTAACATTTCCTCATGACAAAGATATTATGTTATTTAGTATTTAAATGTGATAAGAAATCAAATATAGTTTTCAACAAAATGGCTTTTCTACTGTATATTTGAAACACTTGGAATAATTTATGTTGTATTAAATCACCATCACCCTTAGCACTGCAGTCTGCATCTATTAGTTATTTTATTATATTGACCCAACAATTAATTGTTATGTCAATCTCATTTTCATTACTCACTGCTTAATGAGTTTCCATATTAATACTATATTAAATATACAATGTATTTCCAGGTCCTTGTCTGCTACATCATTCATCTTTAATCCGAAACTGCCAGTTTTCTTAGCATTTAATCTTTATACTTATCTTTGACTAATAAATATATTTTTATGCTATAGAGTTCTAAGGAAAATTTTAGACAAATGGATCTAAATAAAGCCTGTTCTTTTCTGAAGAAAACTGTGGAACAAAGGATCTGGCAGAAAGGGGAGGTAAGGGGGCTAAGAGGAGAGAGGGGGTGGCTGAGGTCAGGATATATTGTGTGAGAGAAGACTAGATAAAACAAGAATAAAATATACTTATAAATTAAGCTCTCTAAAATGTTGTGCTTATTTAGAAAAAATAAACTTTATGGAGAGAGAAATGGAAGGAAGGAGGGGAGAGAAGGACAAAGAAAGCACTGTCTTTGATTCTCTTTGTAGCACTTATTCAATTAAAATCAGTAAAATTAAATACAAAACTTGATTTTCATCTGAAATCTTATTTGCTTTTTTGTTTTGTTTGTTTTTGTTTTGTTTTTCGTCATTTTTTAAAATCTTTATCATCCCATATATTGTTTTATAAAAAATTATTTGTTTGTTTATTTACTTTAATCCTGACCTCAGTTTTCTCTCCCTCCTCTCCTCCCAAGCCTTTTTGCCCTCCTCCTCTCTGTACCCCCATCCTCTTTCCCTCCGTTTATATTCATAAAAAGGCAGCCCTCACATAGATATCAACAAAACAGGGCATATCAAGTTGAATAAGACTAAGTACCACCGCTTGTATTAAGGCTGGACAAGATAACCCAATATAAGGAATAGGGTCCCAAAAGCCAGCAAAAGAGTCAAAGACAGCCCCTGCTCCCACTGTTAGGAGCCCCACAAGAAGACCAAGGTACACAACTGTCTCATATATTCAAAATAGGTCAGTCTCATGCAGGCTCACTGGTTGTCAGGTTAGTCCCTGTGAGCTCCTATGAGCCCAGGTTAGTTGATTCTATGGGTTTTCTTGTGGTGTCCTTGACCTCTCTAGCTCCTATAATCCTTCCTCCCTCTCTTCAACAGTATTCCCTAAGCTCTTGTCTGTGGGTCTCTGCATCTGTTTCTATAAGTTGCTGTATGAAGCCTCAATGATGACAATAGGGCTGAGCACCAATCCTGAGCATAGCAGAATATCATTAGACATCATTACTTTGATTTTTTCTCCAGTCCTGTTTGGTTCTTTCCTAGGTCTCTGGGCAATCCAGCCTTTGGGTCCTGGTACCCCAGGCAGTGTCAGGAACGGGCTTACTCTCTTGGTATCAGTCTGAGGCTGGAACAGTCATACGTTGGTCAATCCCACAATGTGCCACACTCACCCCAACTCATCCCACAGGCAGGAAAGACTGTATGTTGAAGGTATGTGCCTGGTCACAGAAGAAGGCTAGTTCAGGCTGTCTATCTCTTATTTCCTGAAGACTTGGCTGAGGTTATCCTTGTAGAATCCTGAGTTTCCCTTTCACCAGGTAACTTACCCGAAATGCCCCACAGTTTTCTAGTCATCTTTTCAGTACTCTACACCTCCATAACTCACCTACCTGATCCCTCATATTTTCATTCCCACATGCCCCCAGTCCACTCATGAAATCACTTATATTTCCCCCTTGAAGGTGATGGGAGTGTCTCCCCATGAGTGTTCCTTCTTACCCAGCCTCTCCAGGTCGATCAATTGCAGCACAGTTATCTTTTACTTTAAAACTAATATCCACTTATGAGTGAGTACAAAACATATTTGTCTTTTTCCTCCTCAGGATGACTTATTCTAGTTCTATCCATTTGCCTGCAAATTTCATATTGTCATTGTTTTAAACAGCTGGGTACCACTGTGTTAAGGTGCCACATTTTTTTTTTATATCCATTCTTCTGTTGAGGAACATCTAGGTTGTTTCCAGGTTCTGACTATTACAAATAGAGTTGTTATGAACACAGTTGATCAAGTGTGCTTGTGATATTATTGAGCATCCTTTGGGTGTATATCTAAGAGTGGTATAACAAATGGGTCATGGGGTAGACCAATACCCAATTTTTTGAGAAACTGCCATATTGATTTACAAAGTGACTAAACAAGTTTGAACTCCAACCAGCAGTGGAGGAGTGTTTACTTTGCTCTCAGACATGAGCTGCCATTTCTGTTTTTGATCTTAGCCATCCTGACAGGTGTAAGATGGAATCTCAGAGTCCTTTTGATTTGCATTTTCCTCATAGCTAAGGATGTTGGACATTTTAAAAGTATTTCTTGGGCATTTGATATTCTTGTGTTGAGAATTATCTGTTTAGATAGTGTATCCCATTTTTGAATTGCATATTTTGTTGATGTTTAGTTTCTTGAGTTCTTTCTATATTTTGGACATCAGCATTCTGTCACATGAGGGATTGGTAAAGATTTTTCCCATGTTGTAGGCTGACATTTTGTTCTATTGATGGTGTCCTTTGCCTTAAAAAGCTTTTTTATTTTCATGAGTTCCCATTTATTCATTGTCTATCTTAGTGCTGGTGTTCTGTTCAGGAAGTTGTCTCCATGCCAATGCATACAAGGCTGTTTTCTACTTTCTCTTCTAACAGGTTCAGTGTATCTGGATTATGTTGAGGTCTTTCATCAACTTGAACTTGAGTTTTGGACAGGTGGTCGATATGAATCTATTTGCCTTGTCCTACATGCCGACATCTAGTTATACCAGAACTGTTTGTTGAATATGCTTTTTAAATTTCATAATTTTGCTTTCTTTGTCAAAATCCAGGTGTCAACAGGTATGTGGATTTACTTATGGATGTTTGATTCCAATTCATTGATCCACTTGTCTGTTTTTATGATATACTATACAATTTTTATTACTAAAACTCTGCAGTAAACTTTGAAATCAGGGATGGTGGTACTTCTAGAAGTTGTTCTATTGTACAGGATTGTTATAGCTATCTTGTAGATATATATATATATATATATATATATATATATATATATATATATATATTATATTAGTATGAAATTGAGCATAATTCTTTAAAGTTCTATAAAGAATGGAAAGAATGGTGTTGTGATTTTGATGGTGAGTGCATTGAATTCTGTAGATTGTTTTGATAAGATGGCCATTTCTATCTTGTATCCAGCTACTTCACATAGAAACCTGGTGCAAAGAAACATTGACAAATTTTCATATGTTGAACCATCTCTGCATCTCTAGGCTGAAGCCTACTTCATCATGGTAGATGATCTTTTTAATGTGTTCTTGGATTTTGTTTACCAGTATTTTATTGAGTATTTTTGCATCAATGTCCATGAGGGGGATTGGTCTGTAATTCTCTTTCTTTGTTGAATCTTTGTATGGATTAGGTATCAGGGTGACAATGGCCTCATGAAATGAATTTTACAATGTTGCTTCTGTTTCTATTTTGTGGAATAGTTTGAGGAGTATTGGTATGCGCTCTTTTTGAAAGTCTGGTAGAACTCTTTACGAAAAACCTTTGGCCTGGGCTTTTTTGATTGGGAAATTTTAATGACTACTTCCATTTACCTAGGCATTATAGGTCTATTTAAGTTGTTTGGCTGATCTTAATTGAACTTTGGTAAGTGGTATCTATCAAGAAATTTTTTCATTTCTTTTAGATTTTCCAATTTTGTGTAGTACTTTTTTTTTTTTTTTGAAGTATGACCTAATGATACTCTGGATTTCCTCAGTGTCTGTTATACCCCCATTTTAGAGTTTGTTAATTTGGATATTCTCTCTGCCTTTTAGTTAGTTTTGATAAGGATTTTTCTATCTTTTGATTTTCTCAAAGAACAAACTCGCTGTTTCAATTATTCTTTGTATTGTTTGTTTTGTTTCTATTTTATTGATTTCATCACTCAATTTGATTATTGCCTGTTGTCTACTCCTCTTGCGTTTGTTTGCTTCTTTTTCTTTTAAAGCTTTCAAGTGTGTTGTTAATTCACTAGTATGAAATCTCTTCAAATTATTTATGCAGACACTTAGTGCAATGAACTTTTCTATAGCACCGTTTTCATTGTGTCTCCTAATTTTGTGTATGTTCTTCATTCATTTCCATTGAATTCTAGGAAGTCTTTAATTTCTTTCTTGTTTTTCCTTGACTCAGTGACAATTTAGTAGAGAGTTATTCAGTTTCCATGAGTTCATAGGCTTTCTGTGGTTTCTGTTGTTGTTGAAATCCATCTTTAATCCACAGTTGTATGGTAGGATGCAGGGGCTTATTTAAAATTTCTTCTATCTGTTGAGACTTGCTTTCTGTCTGAGTATATGGTCAATTTTGTAGAATGTTCCATGAGATGCTGAGAAGAAAGTGTATTCTTGAGAGTTTTTTGGAGCTTCTAGCAGAAGAGCACAGCTACTCACATGACTGAAGACTCCCCTCATGGGAGAACTTACCCTTTTAGAGGAGGGATGAGGGGTGGATAGGTGGGGTTAGGTGGGGGGATTGGGAGGAAGGATGAGAGGGGGATTTGTGGTGGGTAGGTAAAAATAAATAATTTTTTAATAAAAAATAAATAAAAAGAAAGTATATTCTCTTATGTTGGATTGAAATGTTTTATAGATATCTGTTAGGTCCTTTTGGGTCATAATGTCTGTTAGCTCCAGTATTTCTCTGTTTAGTTTTTGTCTGGATGGTATGTCCTTGGTGAGAGTGTATGTCCTTGGTGAGAGTGTATGTCCTTGGTGAGAGTGGAGTATTAAAGTCTCCTATTATCAATGTGTAATTGAAGCTTGAGTAGTGTTTCCTTTACAAATATGGTTTCCTTCTGTTTGGGGCACTGATATTGAGGATTGAGATGTCATCTTGGTGGATTTTTCCTTTGATTAGTATGAAGTGTCCTCAACCTCTTTTTATTAATTTTGGTTTGAAGTCTACTTTGTTAGATATTAGAATAGTTACAGAATCTGGTTTCTTGGAGCCATTTGCTTAGAAAATCTTTTTCCAACCCTTTGCTCTGAGGAAATGTCTATCTTTAGTGTTGAGGTGTGTTTCTTGAATGCAGCAGGATGGATCGTGGTATCATATCCATTCTGTTAGTCTTTTTACTAGGGATTTAAGTCCATTGAAATTGAGAGATATCAATGACCAATGATTGTTAATTCCTGTTATTTTGTAGCAGTTGTTGATGGTGGCAGTGTGTGTGTGTGTGTGTGTTGTGTGTATGTGTGGGTATGTATTCCTTCCTTAGGTTATGCTGGTGTGAGATTTTTTTATTGCCTGTGTATTCATTTGGAGATATTTATTTCATTTTGATAATATTCAATAATCAAAATTAAACATAACAATTTTCTTCCCAAATCTTATTGTTTTATTTCTATTTCATAAATATATAATAAATATATTATATTATATATACATATATATATATTATATATAAACTTCAGAAAACGCGTGATTGTTACTGTTATGGCTAATCTTTAGTAACTTTGCTCTACTACTGTAATGTGTTTTGTAATTTATCAAATGATCTATCCTTCCATCATGGTTATCAGTAATTGGGACACATTTACCAGCCTCCCTCATCTAAAGATCCTGCTTGAGTTTTTGGAATTTTATTACAAATAGAAAACCCTGTTACAATTTCTGAACAAGAATGAGGCTCCTTGTCTTATCCAACTCTGATTATTCTGTTTGCTGTCAATATTCCTAGCACATGTTTTATATCCTCACATTTCACTTGCAAATGCCAATGATAGTTTTGCAACAAATCAGCTGTCTGTATATCAAATACACTGGTAATCCTTACACTACCTTAGAAAAATAACAATAAATAGTATCCACTTAAATAAGATTGATATGAAATTTTTTTATTTCACTCTGATATTGGAATATGGTTTACAATGACAAACTTGGACTATGGAACCTAAAAAAAATTATAGCTTGAAGATTTGTAATTAGCAATTAAAATATTTTAGTCTAAGGATATTCAATTAAAATTGAAGCTGTGATAACTTTGATCTCACCCAAATGTCTGTCCCAGCATGTGTTGTCATGAGAATGCTTTGTATCCCAGCACTGGAAATGGTCTGACTAACTGCCCACAATTAAGTGGGAGGATATGTGCTCCCTTGTCAGTTGTGTACAGTTTTTATTGTGTTATTCAGTACAATCCTTTTGTGGCAGGTATGTCTACATATCAACGTAAATGCTCCTTTGAACTTTCTTCAGTTTCTTTGGATCAGGCCCCCATATCTCTGTTGGCACTTAGACCAAGTTGCACTCCTTGTTACTGCCATCCAAGTGGAAAAGCTGTCCAGGTGTGTTATTTCATGTCTGTCATGGGCATCAGCAACTTTGTGTGTTTTCTTGCAGTGGCATCTGCAATGAGGAACTTGCTTTAACTACCCTGCCCACTATTCCTGCAGATGATTAAATAAATTAAAATATAGTTACTTTTCAAAAACAAAAGTAGATAAGTAAATAAATAAATAAATAAATAAATAAATAAATAAAGAAAGAAAGAAAGAAAGAAAGAAAGAAAGAAAGAAAGAAAGAAAGAAAGAAAGACCATCTGACCCTCCAGCAATGAAGAGTCAGGCTTCAAGAAGGCAGCATATAAACTGAGCACAAATAAGTATTATGACCTATTCTCCCACTGTGTCATCCTGGGTTGTAGGGCATACCTATTTTCTGTAGGGGACAAATAGTTCACAGTGTGTGATTTGAATATCTCAGGAATTTTGCTTTATTTAATCAACTAAATGTAAAGCAATTCAAGTTTAGAATCTTTCCACCAAAAATATTCATAAAATTTTCAGGTAGTTCTGCTACTGAGTCGGAAGTGTTTTTCAAATTATAACAATTAGCATATTTGTACACAGGCAAAAAATTATGAGAATTAATACTCTTTATAATTGAACAGTCAAATATAGATATTATGCCATACCATGCTATTACTAAAATATTCAGCAATGCATTCTAATGCAGACTAAGAGTGCCCCGTGAATGCACTTACTAAATTAAGAATGAAAAGAGATCTTACAAAGTCAAATGAACCATGAGTGTAGAAGAAAGGTAAAGTGTTGCAAATGAAACAAGTGGGTACTAGATATATTAATTAATTATCTTATTAACTTATTAACTTAATTACAACCAAAGAAATCATATTAAGTTTGATTTTTACTTTCATTTCTCTCAGTTCTTTTTTCCCTCAATATTGTACATTTAAAACAGAGATGTGATTGGCTCACTTGTTACACTGTTTACACTTTGAACAATATCATATAATCATAATAAATTGGGAGTAGAACCTTTATCTCCTGGAACTAATAATGCTCAAAGAGTGTTTCAGTTATTTAAGACAACATTCATTCAGAAATTAGAGATAACTCTACCTGAAAATTTAAGAGGAATGCTGGGTGGTGGTGGTGCATGCCTTTAATCCCAACACTTAGGAGGCAGAGGCAGTCAGATCTCTTGAATTCTAGGCCAGCGTGGTCTACAAAGTAAGTTCCATAACAGTGAAAGCTGTTATACTGATAATCCCTGTCTCAAAAAAAAATTGTATACATACATGTTAATATGTATGTGTACACACACACACACACATATATATATATTATATATACATGTATATAATATATATATATATTATATACATGTATGCAATGGGGCAGTTGCACTTTGTAGTTCTAAAATATAGTGGAGACATGAATGTTGAAAGATATGTGTTCATATCAAAGAACTAATAAGAATTTTGATTTCTTTTTAGTTACCCAATGTCTGCTTTCAACTCTTCATAAGTGAATTTTGTGTGGTTCCATGGTGAAGTAGTCTACCTTTTGTTCTAGAACAAGCATTCCCCAAAAATCTCTGTCTCAGGTGCATGGAAAATGTGACATTTACATCTGGCTCAGTCATGAAATGCTGATTTATATTTTAAATATGCAGTCAACTAGAGATCTGAAAGCAGACAGTGAGTTGTTGCCTTTGTTCTAGCAAAGCCATGCAATGGCAAGAATCATATTCTTCACTAGAGAGAGATCAGCTACAGACTGCAGTGTTGGGTCAGATGAATTTTTCATGTACAAAAAATATATGTGCACTTTTATTCAACAACCCAACAAAAATTCTTTATTGTCTTCTACATAGACAAAATCCTCCAAAACAAAATCAATGAGACGTTGGTGTTCAAGCAATGACTTTCATTTTGTTTGCTACAAACAATATAATCATCTTCTAACCAAGATTCTCAAGCATTATCACATTTAAGGAATGGGATCCGGAATTTGAAATTATAACAAACTGTTTATAATCTCTTATGAGTATATTTATTTCTATTATTCTGTTTCTTTCTTATGGTACAATAGCTTAGATGTTATTGTCTTTCTTCAATGTTGAAACTAGTTGTAAAGTTTGTGTGTAGAATATCATTATTTTGTCTATTCACTTTTTAAATCAACCACTATACAAACGGCCTTATTATTTTAAATATTTAAGTTCATTGTATGAAGTATTTTAGGCATACAATGACACCTTGTAAAGCAATAATGATTTGGCATGGTGCTTCTAGAATCTTGTTATGATGTAACAAACAATGTCCCATCATCCTTGAGCACTATGTGAATGATTGAGTGTACCACGTTATGCAGAATGCTGCTTTTCTCTTGGGGCATATTTTTCCTACTAGTATCATGAAATAACGTCTTTTTCAAAGTAAGAAATGAAATTTATTCTTTATTTTATTATTTGTTTTTGTATCTGAAACACATGCTTTTTTTTTCCACTGAGGCATTCTTCGTGCTTCTTAAAGTGATATTTGTAATCTTCCAGTTGTCGAATACCGTGGAAAACCATAAATATTAACAATGCCCTACTCTTCAAGTACTGGAGTGAATATATTTTATCTAATTAATTGTTCTTTTTATAACATTTAGTTAAAATTTATTTGATAATATTTGAATATATTTATGCCCACAGACATTATGAAAAAGATTTGCATTATAATTGTTTACCAGCATTACATTTGTTCTCTATATTCATAAAGACCATAAATGGTATTAAATCACAAAAATATTGTTATACACTACTTGTTAATTGCTTCGGACATTGTGAGGGTTTGTGTGCCTAAAGCATGTTTGAGGGAATTCATGAAAGACTGATGTTACTTTCTAGATCTCCTTCCAATTCAAAAGAATTCTTCTCTACCCCATTCATGTGAATACATGAAATTATATTTCTCACACAATTATCAGTTTAGTCTATATTGAATTAAATTTTAATATTAACTGTTACCAATTATTGTCATTAGTCATCAAATTAGAGACAACTATTGTTTTAAATATCAAATTGTGTTTTAAATATCAAAAGTTCTACAACTTTTGTAGAACAAGGCTTTCAGGGCATTGTGTGGCCTCCTTGAATGGTAAGTTCTGTGATCACTTTGGGACCTGCACTATTATTCCATTGACTTTCCATCAATGGAGAAGAAGAACTCATGAGCCTCTGCTCCTCTGTAACCATTTGTAGACAACAGTTCCTATGGGAAAGGGGCCCATAAGGCAACAGATCTCCTTGAGGCTTTACAGGCAATCAAACATGATTAGGCATGAGGTAACATATAGCCTAGTCCTTTTCCAAATGTATAGGTAGTTTATGGTTACTATGAGGAAGAGTATATGAGGCCATGTTCCTGTCCAAGGATATATAGACAGATAGCAACTGCTGAGGGGGACTTTTTCTTAGGTGGTATAGTTGCCAGTAAGTTACTCATGTTCCTGAAAGTAGTACAAAGAAAACACACTGGGTAGAACTGTTTCTTGGTGTCTTACTCAGAAACAATAGATTTTTGTTCACATATCTTAAGTAGAAAAATTCACATAAAAATATTTTCATTTTTGTTTTAGAGCCATTTCTATTTATAAGTAAGAAACATTAGTTTCTCTCAATGTGTGCATGGATTTTATTTCTTTATCACTCATCCCTGTGCTGGCAAGTGGCTCATGATTCATAAATGGGGCTTTTGATAAAGGAAAATTACTTAATGGTAGCAAGGATATAAAGAAAAGAGAAGGTGAAGCAGGCTGTTTGGGGCAGATTCTAGCATGTGAGAGGCTAAGGCACAATGATTCTCACAAGGCCAGAATGGCTAAATAACAAGATTCTAAGTAAAAACAAAAAAGCAAACGTTAGTGTGGAAGGGATGTGGGAGGGAGGAGTGTGGAAATATATTGTGTACCCCAATAAAGCTTGCCTGGGTATCAGAGGACAAAGCTAGCCACTAAATTAGACATAGAGATCAGGCACTGGTGGCACACAACTTTAATCCTATCACTAGGGAGACAGAGGTCCACCCAGATCTCCGTGAGTTCAAGGCCACCCAGGGAACAGAGTCAGGCATGATGGCATATGCCTTAAATCCCAGCACTTGAGATCTTGTGCCTTTGCTACCAAGTATTTAATCCCAGCACTAGGAAGGAAGGAAGATGGCAGGGCACAGAAAAGTATATAAGGCTTGAGTAAACAAAGAGTCTTGCTCTTGAGGATGAGTATTTTGTAGAGGTAAGCTAGTAGTTGGCTTCTTCAACTTCTCTGATCTTTCAGCTTTCACCCCAATACCTAGCTCTAGTTTTCTATTAATAAGACCATTTAGCAATTCATATTACAGGGAATGTAGGGAAAGGAGGGAGGAAATGATGTAATTATATATAAAAAAATAAAAGATATATTTTTAATTTATTTATTCCTCTCTCATATATTATATCCCAGCTGCAATTTCCCCTCCCACCATTTCTCCCAGTCCCAGTCCCCACTTCCTCTCCTCCTCAAATCCACTCCTCCTCTGCTCCCCTTCAGAAAAGAGCAGGACTCCCAGGAATATCAAATGAACATGGCATAAAAAAGTGACAATAAGTCTAAGCACATACTCCCATATCAAGAATGGACGAGGCAAGTCAATAGGAGGTAAAGGTCCCAAAAGTAGATAAAAGAGTCAGAGCCAACACTCAGCCCCACTCTTAGGAGTCCCACAAGAACACTAAGCTATACAAACACATGATATATGCAGAGAACCTAGGTCAGACCCCATGCAGGCTCCATGATTTTGGCCTCAGTGTCCATAAGCCCTTACAAGCTCTGCTTAGTTGATTGTACGGACCATGTTCTCCTGGTGTCCTCAACTTCTCTGGCTCCTACAATCCTTCCTTCCCTTTTCCTGGCCTTGGCCTAATGTAATGTTTGCCTGCGAGTCTCTTCATCTGCTCCCATCAGCGTCTGGATTCTGGATGAAGCCTGTCTGATGATGATTGTGCTAGGCACTGGTTTATGAGTATAGCAGAAAGTCCTTTCAAATCATTTCATTGACTTATTTATTTATTTATTTATTTATTTATTTATTTATTTATTATTTTATTTTATTTGGTCAGTCTTGTTTGGTTCTATCCTAGGTCTCTGTGCCAGCTTCTGTTTCCTGGCCCTCTAGGTAGTAGCAGGTATGGTGTCCCTCTCATTGCCTGTGCCTCAAGTTGGACCAGTCAATGGCTGGCCACTCCTACAAGTTCTGCACCAAAACTACCCCATCATATCTTATAGGCAGAACAGACTGTAGGTTGAAGGTTTCGTAGCTGGATTATTGTTCCAATCCCTTTGCTGGAATTCTTGTCTGGTTACAGAAAATGAACAGTTCAGGTTCCATATCCCCCATTGCTAGGAGTCTTTGCTTGGGTCACTCTCTTAGATTTCTATTGCACTAGGTTTCCACATTGCCCCAGAAATGCCCAATTTTTAAAGGCAGACATATATATATATATATATATATATATATATATATATATGCATATATGCATATATATTATATATATAGAGAGATAGGTAGGAGAGAGAGAGAGAGAGAGAGAGAGAGAGAGAGAGAGAGAGAGAGAGAGATTGAGAGATACAGACACATGAAGACAGACTGATAGATAGTGAAGGAGGAGAAAGAAGCAGTGGAAAGAGAAGATAGAAGTGGGTATTTGGGGCCCCAACACTGCAACAAGACAAATTTCAAATGACTATCTTCCATCCCCAATGTCCTTCATTCTAAATATTGCACTAGCTCTGGATAACATCACTCACTGGTGGCCAAGCCTTATCTCATGAGTCTATGGGAGACATTTAAAATACAAATAATAATATTTCTTATTTCTTTTTTATTTATTGTTCTTATTTTACAATTTGACATTTACCATTTTGGGTATATATGCTTAATTATTTTACTACTTATGTCTTTTGTAATGTATGTTCAAATCTGCAGGGTTTTTTTTATTCTTCATTAATATACCTAGAATTCTATGGCTCGTGTTTGAGCAGTCATGTTGGTGAGACTTTATGAGTGCAGCTTCTGGCATTAGTAGGAGACACAGTCTCTAAGCATACTGTATGATCCTGTGCCTCTTACAATTTTCATTTGTTAGGAACTGTAGGTTGTACATGTAGATAGAAATACATAAGCATAACAACTATGGAGATATATCTATTTATTTATTCATGGGGATATATCTTCATATACCTTTAAACACATATATTTAAAACACAGAGATAAAAATAAGGGTCAGTTCATGCAATCAAGGATGCTGACATGTGCAAATGTGTAGGGTAGACCTTCAGGACAGTGGTCTAAACAAATTGACACAAAATTAAATATTGTTCTCATACTTTTGTCTTATCTCATGTTTCTGATGGTGTTTTCACTTATTTTAAATATGCTATTTTTAAAATTCATTTTTCTTTGTATTAAACACAATAGTGTATGTTAAATCTCAAATATGTCACTTTGTTAATTTTTATTAATGTGAATTCTAATTTCAGAATATTTTATGAGAAAATTAATACATATGTATTTCCTTTAAATAGTGTTGTTTATTGCCAACGATTTAAAGATGACTAAGATAGTATACATATTTGAGGTTTGACCATGTAAAAATCAAATTATTATACAGTCTCAGGCCCCCTAAGTTGCAAGTTTATCCTCTAAGTGCTATACTCCATGTTATACTTCAGTATAACAAGATGATGTCAAACCTATTACAACTTTTGAGTTGTCTGTTTTCTGTGTCCTTTTAAGTTCCCTTGTTTATCTGCAGTTTCATTTCCCATTGTTTCAGGCACTAGGTGTCAACTCTGATCTGAAAGCATCATCTGTCTTAGAGTTTATAACTATAACACATAAGGGCTTGGACTTTGATGTAATCCTTCTTCTTGTGGGTGCACTCTGAGAGAAACAGATTCCAGTGCTTTCTACACAATCATCTCCTAAGACGTATGTCTGTAACTACAGTGTGGTTGTAACTGACTGATTGTTCCGTCGTCATCAAACCTTGAGTACTCGCTACCACACTAGTGAGAATGAGTCGAACAGAAATCTGAATTCTTCACACTTCCCTCTCAAGGGTTTACTCATCCTTGCCATTTTTATTTCACATTTACTGGTTTATTGTTTTTAAAATATAAATTGTAAATTTATTTTCAGATAATACTGATGCTCAGTAGAACTGGATTCCTAAGCATCTTGAATTTGGTTTTGTTATTAAATTTTTCCACATATTTTAATCTTTAGAAATACTTTTCTTTAAATTATTTCTTTTACTTTTTGAGATTATAATTACATCATTTCCTCTTCCCCTTCCATGGTACCCACCCCCATTTACCCTTCCTTGCTCTTTTTCAAATTCATAGCCTCTTTTTTATTCATTGTCCTTACATGTATATGAGTATATACCTACTTATTCTCAGTCTGCATATGCTGCTTGCATGTGTTCTCAGGGTATTGGATAACCAGCTGTGCTCTTTCCT